>NC_056736.1:26794769-26939769 GCF_019279795.1 Protopterus annectens | reverse complement strand
CCTGAAAAGGATAGAAGTAATTGGTCTGATTTTCTAGAAGATTTTGATCTATCCAAGTAAAAATGTAATTGTTTGTGACATGCAGCAGATGGAAACAATATTCTCCTTTGTTTGAGAAATTTGGGAAGAACACTGGCAAGTCTATAGACTGGTTAATATTAGATTCTGATACCACTTTGGGAAGGAAGGATGGGTTGGTTCTTAGTGAGACTCTCTCCTTGTGAAAAATTATGTAGGATGTTTCACACATAAAGATTGTAACTCGGAAATTCTTCTAGCAGACATGATAGCTACTAGGAAGATGGTTTTCCAAGACAATATTTTGAGGTTGGAAGAAGCTAATGACTCAAATGGCTGTCAAACTAGGCTTTGTAAGACTAAGGTCAAATCCCATGGCGCTACAGGATCTTTGAATGAAGGTTATAAATGTAAAGTGCCTTTAAGAAAGATTTTCCTTAAACTGTGAGACATCAAGGTAGGATTATCAAGTCCATCATGAAAATTAGCAATAGTGGAAATGAGCCATAATTGCGGCAGTAGAGACTACCAATTCAAATAAGGTCACTAAATATTTCAGGACCTTATCAACTGGAGCTGAGATGGGGTCTGTGTTGTTTGTACAAGACCAAATCGAAAATCTTTTCCATTTGCTTTGGTAAAGCTTTCTGGTGGAGGTTTTATGGAAAGCCAGAAGAATCTTTTGTACTGAAGAGGATATGTTATTTTGCCTGGCAATAACTGGAATTGGAGATACCAAGACATCAGCTTGAGATTTTGGAGACTGGGATGCGCCAAACCCTGAGGGTGCGATAGCAGGTCCAGAGCCAGGTCCACAATCCAAAGGCAATGAACCAGATGAGAGCAAAGAAAGGGGATACAGACTTGGCGGGGCCAATATAGTGTAGTGAGAATTAGTCTACTTCTTAACCTTTGGGCTTTCCTCAAAAACTGGGGAATCAGTGGGACAGGGGGAAAGGCATAAAGAAGTCCTAGGGGCCAATCGAGGAGAAGTGCATCTCTCGAGTCCTCCCTCAGAGGGGAAATTAAGGCAATGTAGCTACTGCATTTTTTGATTATCAGAGAGGTGAACAGATCACAGCATAGACGGCCACAACAATGAAATATCTTCACTGCCATGTTGTGGTTGAGAAATCACTCGTGAGGCAGGAGAATACATCTGCTCAACTTGAATGCAATCTGGTTGGATTTCCCTGGGATATGCATTGCTACCAGAAAGCGGTTGGAAGCAATAGCCCATTCCCAAATTCTTAAAACTTCTTGACATAGTGGGTAAAATCTGGTTCCTCAATGTTTGTTGATATACCAGACAACCGACATGTCTGATTGAATTGCAATTATTCCTGAAGAAAGGACAGACTGGGATGCTTGAAACTCTAAAAGCTCTGCCCTCAGTTCTAGGACACTGATATGCAAATTGGCCTCTTGCAGGGACCAAGTGCCTTGGACAGTATTTCCCAGATAATGCCGCCCACCACATCTGGGAAGCGTGCATGGTCACTATGGTTTTGGGTGGAAGGGATGAAAAGGTGCAACCCCCATATATTTTCTTCTGGTTTCATCCACCAAGATAAATCCTTTTTGCAGCAATTTGTTATTAGGATTTGGTGAGACATCGGATGCATTAGAATTGACCATTGTGACACCAAGAGCCACTGAAGCAGCCTCATGTCATATGTTGCTAGGGGTACTAAGGTTATAGTTGCTCCCATGGTCCCCAGAATTTGCAGTATCAGGAGAGCAGGAACTTTCTTTTGGGAAATGATGGCTTTAACTTGTGACCTTAGCTTCATTAGCCTGTGTAGGGGTCAGTTGTGATTTTTCCTTATTTATTGAGATGCCTAGTGCCTTGGCGAGGTGTAGCACAAAGTCTGTGGCTTGAAGCAGTAGATGCTTGGAAGAGGCAGTGAGGAGCCAGTTGCCTAGATATGGAAACACTTGGAATCCTCACAGTCTCAAGTGAGCTGTTACGACTGCCATGCATTTGGTGAAAAACCTGGGGGCTGTGGTGAGACTGAAGGGCAGTGTTCAAAACTGGTAAAGACTTACAATGGAATTCATTGAAATGTATTTGTAAAATAAAAAAAAATCTGAGAAAAAAAAATTGGTAATGACTGGCTCCTAGCCAGAAGTGGAGATATCTTCTGGAGTGCTTGCCCATTTTTATGTGGTAATAAGCATCCTGAAGATCTATAAAGCACATCTAATCATCCTTCTCCAGAAAGGAAAGGATGTGACCATCTGGAATTTTGTTTATACAAATTTCTTCAATAGGCTAAGATCCAGAATTGGCCTCCATCCCCCTGTCTTTTTTGGCACTAAAAGACTCTTGAGTAAAATCTGGGTCCTATTTGGTCTAACGGGACTTCCTGGATGACTGCTTTTAGAAGCAGCTTTTGGATTTCTACTGCTGCTAGATCCCTCTGACTGGGTGGATCATCAAGGATTTGCTTTTGAAGTCTTGGAAAGAGATTGAATGGAATATAGTAACCTCTCGTGATAATTTTGTGCACCCAGGTATCTGAAGTTATCATAAACCAGGCTGATTATTGCAGTGAAAATCTACCCCTGACTGGTTCCAGAGGTAAGTAATCAGGCCTTCTTTCAGGAATGCTGGTATGGTTGTCCAGAGAATGAATCTCTGAAGCCCTGATTACACAGACCCCCTCTGCCATGGGGAAGATGTCTTCCATTCAAGTTCCCCCCTCTGCCATGGTGGGAGTACTCACCACGTGTGTCTGAAAATTTCCTTGGGATTTTTTGAACCGCATTTTCCCACTCCACTGATTCCTAGAATAGGATCATTGAGGAGCAAAAAAATGAATGCCCACAACAGAAAGGGTCTTTCCATCCTTCTCACACCTGGCTAACATGTGTCTAAATTTTGGGCCAAACAACAAGGAGGCGTCAACCAGAGCGTTGACAAAGGAAGACGTAAAGGGTTCTGCAAAGTCGCACAAGTACATCCAGGTGTGTCAACTTATGTCAATGCCTGCACCCACTGACCTATGTGTCCATTTGGCTGCATGGGCAATTTGCCAACTGGACGAGTCTGAAATAGACTCCATGGTGGTAAGCTGTGAGGCAACTTTGTCCCGAACCTCGTCAACTACTGCTCCTGTAACAGTGTTCGAAAGCTTAGTTATCAGATCCCTTTGGAGTCTAGTACAATATGCCAAGAAGTTCAAGGACCTAATAGCGAAGGTGGATGAAGCAAAAACTCACTTCCTAAATCTGTCCATCATCCTAGGCTCTTGGTTAGGGGGAAGGACAGCAGAACTCTCCTCGGTGAGTTACTGTTTAGTGGCTGCCGCCACCTCCATGGCA
Source organism: Protopterus annectens (assembly GCF_019279795.1). Taxonomy (NCBI): domain Eukaryota; kingdom Metazoa; phylum Chordata; order Ceratodontiformes; family Protopteridae; genus Protopterus; species Protopterus annectens. The sequence continues at coordinate 26,936,424 of NC_056736.1, read as the reverse complement.
TTCACTGCTAGACCCTTTGACCAATGGGGCTGATCTTCTGGGTCAGTTAAGATTTTATCTGGCCTTTGGGGAATGGGCTCTATGGAATCAGGAGCCTTTCATGCCCACTGAACAATCAGCCTAATTAGATCATCAGCGGGTGTGGTCATCCAGGAAGTAGATGGGTGGGCACAAAAAGCTTGCAAAAACACAGATTCATCAGAGGATGGGTTGGAAGGCTTCCAATCACCCCTCTGTTTTAGTATTTCTAGGATGCCTCCAAATGAGACATCTTCAGGGGGTGACCGGGAAGAACCTTCCCCTTCATCGCAATCTGTATCTTTGTTGACTGATTCTTCTGGAGAATGGAGGTGGTTCATCTTGCATGTCATCTTATGGGTTGGCTCTTCAAGGGGAAATTCTGAAGACGACTCCAAAGAGGTGGGACCCTGAATGGGTCTATATTATAACATCAAAGACTAAAAACTTTGAATAACTACAAAAACCAAGTAGCGATGATGAGCAAGCTTGACAAAGACCAAAACCAAAAAGATTTCCCTGCCCTGGAAATCCAAATGAAGGGTGAAGCCAAAATGTTAAAAATTACTCCTTTATTCAAAGCGAGTAGATAATAGTAACAGCTGGTGTAGTCCCAAGCACAAAACTTTGGTTAAAAACTTTGAATGTTATAATATCGAACCCAGTAGAGCGAACACTTGAAATAGCGAAGCTACAGAACACCGAATACTTTCCTAGGATTTCTACAGCTTCACTATTTCCTCAACTGTGGAGCGAAGGTTACGGACTGGGTTAAGGTAAGTTTGTGAATGAAGGTGAGTGTGCAATTGGGCATGGGTTAGGTGAGTTAGGGTTAGGGCGCGGGTCAGGTAAATGTGTGGTTGTGTGGATGTGAGGGTTAGGGTGGGGTAGGTTAGTTAGGGTTAGGGAGTGGGTAAAGTGAGTGTGCGATAGTTAGGGACCTTAGGGTTACGGTTGGGTTAAGGTAAGTGGATAGCTAGTGGTGTATGTCTGGTTTAGAGTAGGACTTTGTGAAGTGTATGTGTGTGGATTATTTATTTTGGTGTGCTTGAGTTGTGTGTATGTTTGTCGGAACAGCGGATTATTTCCCTGGGAAAAAATCACTATTCTGACTGTTTGGTTTTCTGGTGCTTCGATTGAATGGATTCAATATTATAATATTCAAAGTTTTTAGACTTCGATGTTATAATATAGACCCCCCCCCCTCCTGAACAGGGATGTCTTACAGCTCTAGTGTCTGCTGTCCAGACATAGTAGGTTATGACAACTGTGAGCCAGAGGATACAAAAATATGGCACTCTGACAAGGAAGAAACCAGCTGAGAGCCTGCTGAGGCCAAAGCTCTCTCCATGATCTGGAAGGCAGGCCCACCTGAAAAGGAATGAGAGCCTGGAACTGAGAAAGACAACCTTGGAACCGGGGTCACACCCCAATCCGATGGATCCCCCATCCAGAACAAGAGCCCAGGAGGACTCAAAACTGCCAAGCTCCCAACAGCCATAGACGGTGCCATAGAAACAACTGGAACCATGCTAAGGGTCTCAGAACCGACAGCAGAGCCATGGTCCCGTGCGTGCAACAGATCCAAAGGAGCCAAAGACAACAGAGATGACCCCATTACATAAGTGAGGTTCACCATCAGCATCGCGGTAGCTAGTACCAGGAATGTTGAAGTGGAGAGCTCCAAACCTTGGAAGGAAGTTGAAGGAGGATAAACTGGTGCAGTCTTTGGAGAGTAATCATCAGCTCTGGGAAGGAGAGACATCTGCATAGGAGCAGGAAGACCCCTGGTTACTGAAAGTTGTTCAACAATCTAACTACATCTAATTCAGACAGACTCCTGGAAGAATGGATCGATATTCCTGTAGGGGGCACAGACCTATCCACAAAGGGGCTGGGGAGTTGACCCAAGAATGGGTCCACAGAAGGAGAATATCTAGTCTTGGGAAGTATTACTTGTTCAACTTTTGACACCATTGGTTGTTATGCAGAAGGAGAAATGGGTACCAAATGAGAAGAGAGTGATGGTGGTGCAGAAACTATTGTTGGTGCCGAAGGTGCTGATTCTGTCAGTTTATGTATTTTGAACGTTGGTTCCCAGGAGGCAGACAGAACCTACAGTTTGTGAGGTTTTGTCTCATGTGCCAATGGTGAGGTCAGAACAGAATGGCTTTTTCTTTTTGCATCTGGCTTCAAGGATTTAGAAGAATCAGCCTTAGAGACAGCTTCACTAAAAGAATATTTCAATAAGTCTTTCAGGATGAGCTTGTTTCGTCTCTGATAAAATATGGGCACTAAGCCCTGGCAAATTTTAAATGTAATGTCCAAATGAGGGCACCCAAACAGTACACGCAAGAAAGATTCCCATCAGAATTGGGCATCTTTCTGCCATAGTCCTGGCATTGCTTGAAACTGGATGTCCCTTTTTGTTTCTCTGCCATATTAATTTCAAATTCACACACACACACACACACACACACACACACACACACACACACACACACACACACACACACACACACACACACACACACACACACACACACACACACACACACAGCAGAAAGGAGAAGGAAAATAGAAAAAGGCTTTATTTCTATTTTTTTAAGGTCTACCAGCAATGGTATACCAGTAATACCCAAAGGGTAATAAGAGAGAAAGGAAGAAGATACCAATGATAGCATTGAAAGCTTACCGATGGTAAAAAGGGAGGGAAGGCCTGTTATCAACAATGGTAAACTAGAATTACCTTACGGTAAAGGGGTGGGTAAAATACAGTAGAAGGCAATCAAACGCTCACAAATAATAACAAAAATATCAGACTGGAAATAGATGTAACTTTTAGTCAAAAAATGTTAGAGAAAGCACTAAATAAATAACTAAATAAAGCACTTAGCTGAGAGTATCAGCTGACACGTCCAATTTTCAGAGCGGCAAATGAGATCTGAGATAATGGGAAGAGGGATATCGTGGGTAGAGCCATAGCATGAGAGTTTTTTGGCTGGCACGAGCTTTGTACAATGGCTGAGTCAGTTCCTAGGGTTCAGAACTGAACCCATCAATCAAGAATGAATGAAGACTGACAAGATCAGATGGTTGTGTTTTTCTCTTAGAATGGGTGATTATTTTAATGTCACTGAAGAAAAGGAATTACACTAGATAATTAATTCAAAAGCTGACAAAGGTAAGGGATTAAAGAGGGAAGTTTGTTTAAAGCCTGCTTTAAAATCTAGGCACCTACAGAAATAATAATGCTGTTTTATTGGCATCTGTATTATCACTTTAAGATTAATTGACAGTAGGCTAGTTACAATGCATTCTTGCTGCACTGAAGTTCAAACATGTGATTTGTCTTTGTAATCTGATTTGAGCTTCTGAATTTATTGTCATTTTATGTAAAGTGGTGGCCAGGGTGGTGCAGTGGTTAATGTTGCCACCTCACAGCTACAGGTTCTCCAGTTCGATCCTCGGCAGGGGTGCCTTTTGTGCAGAGTCTTCCCTGTGGTCATGTGGGTTTTCACGGGTGCTCCGGTTTCATCCCAAAGACATGCTATAGGTGGATTGAATACTCTGAATTGGCCCTAGTCGTATGTGTGTGCCTTCTGTGGAAGGTTGGGTGCTGGGCTGGCAACTCTACACTGTAAAACTCCACTGCCAATCATGAGCGGACAGGTGATCCACTGTGGTCACTCCTAACTGGAAAAAAATCTGAAAGAAAAATAAGTTGTTTTACATAAAGTGATTTTTAGTTTACATTTTAATGGTCTGAGGAAGCAGCATTGCGCTGTGAAAGCACTTACCAAAATTAAAGTTACCAGCCATGTTACGTGACTCGTGGTTTTATTTTTATATTGTTCGAATGATAATACTCACTTTCATGTTGCATGCTCATCATTACTGTTTAGAAATTCTGTAATTGCAATTCACCTCTGATGGATTACATCCATTTTTGCTAATATTAAATGGAAGGTGCCAACTGTAAAACTGTTTACTCTGATTATTTACTACTTCGTTTTGACGCATCCTGTCATCCAGCTTTATGTTGCAGATACCATACTCAATTACTACCAAGACAATCCCTTCATAATTCCTTTTTGACAGTGTACTATCCATTCTCTTAAAACTTCACAAATATATATTTTTTTCTGATTGCACATTTTTTGAGGTGGATATTATAGACATTTGTAGTTATATTTTTTCTGAATTATTTTTACTTTAATTGCCAGTATACTTCCCATTTGTTTAATAACTACTGGCTCAACACCACTGCAGGCTTTAGTTAGTGTTATTAATCCTCTGATTGGTTCTGATGTACTTTAAACTTTTTAATGCAAGCACATTAAATCTTTCAAAATTGTCAAATCACAATCTTCCAGCGAAAGCTCTTGGACCTTGACTGTTTCATAATTTCAGTGGCGGCTGGTGACCTAAAATCAAAGGGTGGCTGCAGGAGACAGCTGAATGGGTGGGGTCAGTGGGAAGGGGTGTGGCCAACTAGAAAGGGGAGGAACTATGCTCAAAATCACAGAAACTAACTAAATACACTGCCCTGGGTGCCAAACCGTCATTATGAGAGTCCAATCAAGACAAAATGAAGTGTAGAAGAGTAAAAATATTTCAATGCATTGGCTGCATGACAGTGTACTTAATATCTAGATGGAAACAAAAAGGTTGTGAGGCATGAAAAAATAAATTACTTTTTAAATACATTAATGGAATGCCAGTCAAAATCAAGTATAAGAAAAACAAGCAGCACTCAACTCAAACCACTTCTTGCACTGCAGTTCTAATTATAATTTATATTCAGCTTTATTAAAGTACCAAGTAACATGCTGAAAGTAGAAATCTCTGATGCCCCCACTTGTAAAAGTGTTTCTTATCCAAAAAAAGACCTGCTGCCTGACAACTATCTACTTGTTTCATGGGGAAAACATGATCAAAGTAAAAAATGAAAAGCAAACAAGAAATAAGCTCAAGATACATTGCATAAAAGGATTACTGTACAGGTTATGGACCACACGATTGGCATTCTGTTTAGTTTACGGGTAAAGCCTGCAGAGATGACTGGAAGTCTCCAAGTGTAATGAGCTTCTTAAAATAATGTAATCCTGTCCTTTATTACAAATACTGTCATATGCATTTCAATACCTAAGGTTTATACATTATCTAGTTAAGTATTCTCTACATGGCAACAACAGAAAGGCTTTCAATATTGGCAGTTCTTTAACAGTATGCTTATTAAAGCTTACTTGCATCTTACGATCTCAGCCAAGCTTATCTGATGGTCATTAAAGTATTGCTACTTAAACACAGATCAACAGGCACTTTGAGTAATAAACATAAATCAACAGTACAAAAAATATGACAGAAACCAGACCATTCTGCAAAAACCAAGGACAGATGAAAAGCCACTCTAGTACTTGTGTCTACCTTGGATGGGGGGATACTCTGCACATTTACACTGCATAACTACTTCTTGCCTTGCTTCAACACATCCAGAGTCACTACATGGGGGAGTGGGGTGCAACAAGTATGTCATAATTTGAAATGTCTCTGGCTGACTGTGATGGCCCTGGCACACTTGTCGTACCTCTCAACCTCAGAGCAATAAATCTGGACAAAGCCATACAAAGAAGTGGGACAATGGCCCAAAAATAAGGACAATTTTTAAATATTGCTCTTATAAACTTAGAAAGATAATAGAATAGGTCTTGCATTAGTATGAATTTTCTGAATGGTATGAAATCTGAAACTCAAATGTCTGTCATTATTTTCTAACTTCAGTCTTTAATGATTTGTCACTAATTTGCCAAAAAAACACAATTTTATGAAAAATGGACCAGAAATGTGATGTAAAAATATAAAATAGCCACACACTACAGCTGGGAACCTGTCAAAGAAGGGACACTTTAATATTAGTACTGCTAACTTAAGCAGCTGGCAAAATAAAAGAATCTACATGCATTTCTGAAATAAAAGTAATCTATAACTCTGATTATTACAGTTATTTCTTAATTGTAAACCCTTCATGTTTTCTTCCAAAATTGCTATTTTGCGGAGGGATTATTAGGGGGAAGAGCAACATTTTGAGCCAAAATCAGGGACAGTTGAGAGGTTTGGCTATGCCTAATTCTATAAAGCAATTTATTTGCATGTACCTCTCAACTTGTTAATGCAATAAATCTGGACAAGGCCAAATATATTGGGGGAACATATAAACAGTACTAAAAATTGCTATTGTATAAATTGAGACAGTTGATAGAACAACAGGTCTTATTTTAGTATGCATTTTTCTGAAGGTTATGAAGTCTAAAACTCAGTGTGTCATTATTTAGTGACTTAATTCCTAAATGATTTTCCAGAAAACCACAAATTTTATGAGGAAAAAAACAAAAATAAGAAGCAAAAATCTATTTGTTCTTTGAAAATCTGGACAGTTGGGAGGTATAGTTCAGCTGGGGCTGTCTTTAAGTTTGTCGCCCTTCCCCCTCACAAAATCATGGTTGAATGTAGCCTCCCCCTGCAGCCATTCCAATGATCCATTACTTGGCTATTTCACTCCATTTACCATAAACACTAATGTGCATACTGATTTACTTCTATGATGATTTGGACTTCATTTGAAAGTTTTAATTTACATTTTACACACAAACACTAAGACATCTGCTAAACAAACTTAGCATTAAAACTTCTCTGCCCTTGAAACTCACATTCATTGAAACAGCATTGAAACCCACATTCAAAGAAAATACATTTTACCTGTGGCAGATAAAGATTAATTCTGGGCTGTTTTCAAATCATAGGCCCCTTGCATATGAAACATACATGTGCTCTTTGGTACACCTTCCTATTGTTTTGAACATTTTTCCAGTAAACTATGAAACAAAACGCATGCACCAATAATGACAAAACTGCCCAATTCAGAACATCTTTCCAGTAAACAATGAAACAAAATGCATGCACCCATAATGACAAAACTGCCTAGTTCAGAACATTTCCATCATAAAAGTCTACTCAAACTTCTACAGTCCACCATTATCAGTAAATATGCACAATTCTACAGTCCACCATTATTAGTAAATATGCACAATTCTACAGTCCACCATTATCAGTAAATATGCACAATCTCTGAAGAAGTAAAAAAGTCATCTAAATAATTCCACATTAAATAAATATGTAACTAATGAAGAGGTTGCTGCTAGCAAACACCTTTATATTTCATGGTTTCATCGAAAAATAAAGTGTCTGATGCCCCTGCAGAATAAATTGCCTATATTACATTAAAAATGATAAGCTAGTAATATTGCAATAGGAAATGGATGGCAAACTGATAACAGGCTCATAGTATCTTAACTTTTTCAGTACGGCAGCATTCACCCCTTGTGGGAGTAGAACCAACAACCTTCTGCATCAAAACACCTTCAGGAATGCATGGATCATGCAATCCCAAATAAAACCAAGACCCAATCCTCCAAAGGCAGACGTCCTGTCTGGTGGACCCCAGCCATAAACAAACTATACAATAGAAGGAGGAAGCTACTACATGATAGAGCAAAATCCCAAAAAGGGAAGGCATCTCTGATCAGTATTAGCAAAAAACTTTGGGCACTCATAAAATCGTCTAAGGCCAGCTTCGAGAGAAAAATTGCACAGGACATTAAGGATAATCACAAGGCTTTCTTTAGTTATGTTAGGAACCTGGGTGGGAATTCCCAGATATGCTCAGAATTAGTCCAAAATGACAAAAAATAAATCGAACCCACAGACATTGCCAACATCCTAGCTGACAGGTTCAGCGCAAACTTCTCCCCCCCTCCTCACCAAAAGGGCAAATATCTATCCCAGCAGCGTGCTGCCCCCCTGACATCTCAGATGCTCAGGTAAGAGCCGCCCTCTCCAAAGCAAAAAACACAGCATCAGTCGGAGCAGACGGTGTCCCGGGCTGCATCCTACATGAACTCCAAGAAGAGCTAAACCCAAACATAAAACTACTGTTCAATCTCAGCCTTACTACAGGATATGTACCCAAAGAGTGGTGTACAGCAACAATGGTCCCTCTCCACAAAGGTGGTGCCTCAACGGATCCTGGAAACTATTGCCCCGTAAGCCTGACTAGCTTGGTCTGCAAAGCTATGGAAAGGATCATCATGGACCTCATAAAAAAAAAGATATTGGGGACCTACAGTCACTGGATCCTACCCAGTTCTGCTTTGTTAAGGGCAGATCCTGCCTCTTAAACCTGGTTGATTTCTTTGAAACAGTCAGCAAGGCCATTGATGAGGGGAAGGTGGTCCACACAGCCTACCTGGACCTCGCAAAAGCCTTTGATACAATACCCCACTCGGGCATTATAGATAAGCTCACCAGTTTAAATATAAACCACTATGTCACTAGATGGGTTGCAAACTATCTCAAGGACAGAACCCACATGGTTAGAATTGCTGAAGCCATGTCAGACTCCAAACCAGTTACAAGTGGCGTCCCACAAGGCTCAGTCCTGGGACCTCTTTTGTTCAGTATATATTTCTCGGAGTTACAGGCCAACACGGAAGGACTGTGGCTGACCAAGTTGGCAGATGACTGCAAACTGGGCTCCATAATTGACTCTCCAGCTGACACAAGCATCCTCCAAAAGGGCCTCATAGGTGCCAGAGCCATGACCTTAAGCTAAATGCCAAAGAGTGTATAGTCATCCCCTTTGGCAAAAACAAAGTGCCCACAAATTACCACATAGGCGGTAATCCATTAAGTACAGAAGAAGTAATTAGGGACCTGGGGACCCAAGTTGATAGCAATCTTTCATTTGACAACCATGTGGCCAAAGTGGTTAGAAAAACATTTTATATAGCCCACCTAATCATGAAGGGATTCACATCTAGATCAGGGGAGGTCATCGTGCCTCTTTACTCATCCCTCATCAGGCCCATAATTGAGTACAATGCCCCTTTTGGGATGTACCTTACCAGACACCTGCAGCAACTGGAAAGTCCCCAAAAGTACCTCACCAAGAGGATCAAAGGGCTCAAACAGATGCCATATGCTGCCCGGTTAAAGAAACTCCAGCTCTACTCAGTGGCATACCGCCTGCTCAGAGGCGATCTGTGACTGACATATAAAGCCATGTTCAACCCAGAATTAATGGACATGCTGCACCTCAGAAAATCCAAATCCCATCGAGCTACGTGCTCGTGAGACTTGAACCTCAGCACTGAAATAAATAGGAGATGCTGGAGGGACAGATTCATAACCCAGAGGCTCCCTTCACTCTGGAATAAAATCCCAGTCCAGGTTAGGCAGAGTTCCTCATTGACTCTCTTCAAGAGGAATCTTGATGAGAGGATGGCAGATTGTAGGTTTACCCTGGGTATCATTTCTGTGTCACTGTTAGACAGAGGCACAGTATACTAACCTCGAAAAATGGCATAGCAAAATTAATTTAAAATGGGTGGCGAAAGCCAAACACACTCTGGCTAGGCTTATAAATGCCCTAGGGCAGATAGCCTAGTATGAACTTATGAACCTATGAACCTAAAAGCAAATACACAACCTGTTGTGCTATTAACAATGCAAGCAGACTTAGCATAAGCAGCACTAAACTTCTCTTCCCATGCAGCTCTCAGCTCCTTGTAAAATCTACTCAATACTCAACTGCATCTCAACTTTGCAGCACAATAAATCTGGAAAAAGCCAAATTTATTGGGGGGGGGCAAAAGTCCAAAAAACAGGGACACATTAAACATTGCTTGTATAATCTTGGAAAGTTGCTAGAATAAAATGCTGTGTTACCACCATAAATTTTACTACCAAGGTCCCTGTGCAAAAGAGTCAGAGCAACATACCACTATGCCAAATCAGCTGCTTTGTTAAAGAAAAATGCTGTGTTACCACCATACATTTTACTACCAATGCTCCTGTGCAAAACAGTCAAAGCAACATACCACTACGCCAAATCAGCTACTTTGTGAAAGAGCGGAAGACTGAAACTTAAATGGCTATCATTTAATGAATTCAGTTCTCACCATAGCTGTCAACCTCTTAGCACAAAACACCTGGACAAACCCAGTAATGAGGGAATACAGCCCTCAAACATATTCAGTGAATTCAGTTCTTGCCATAGCTATCAACCTTAGCACAAAAAACCTAGACAAAGCCAATAATGGGGTAATACTGTCCCAAAAATAAGGACACATTTAAAATATTCATCTTATAAACTTAGAAAATTGCTAGAATAAAAGGTTGTGTTACTATGTATTTTCTGAAGAATATGAAGTCTGAAATTCAAATGCCTGTCAATTTTACTTCTGACGGAACAAAAACAATTTTCAGCAGAGGCCCAGGGAGAAATACTGCAGACACATGTCTTTGTAAAATGGCAGGACACCAGAACAAATCCACACAAACACAGGAATGAGATGCAGACTCCACAGAGAAGGCACCCCAGCTAAGAATCAAACCAGAAAACCTACAGCTGTGAGACAACAATGCTACCACTGCACCATCAAATATGCAAAGAGCTAAACATTCAGAAACCTGAAGTCTGAAATTCAAAAGTCTGTCAATTTTATTTAACATTTGTTAATCAGGACAGTCTGACTTGGAACAAAAAAACAATTTTCAGCAGAGGCCCATGAAGAAATAATGCAGACATGTCTTTGTAACATGGGAGGACACAAAAGCAAACCCACTCAAACACAGGGAGAAGATGCAGACCCCACACAGAAGGCACCCCAAACCTGAAAACCTGCAACTTTGAGGCAACAATGCTACCACTTCACCATCAAATATCAAGCATAGCAGCATTTAGAAACCACAGATATTATGAGGAACAGATCAGATCAAATATGAGGCAAAAATCTACAATTTTTTTTACAAATGGTGGTGGGTAGGGAATTCAGGTACTTAACACCTGCATGCAAGGTACAGGGTTCAAGCCTGAGGTATTCTCTACCACACCACCATGAGTTTGTTCTAGCCACCAGTATATAGCAACTGGGGCATTTACACTCACACACATATATATATATATATATATATATATATATATATATATATATATATGTGTATATCTATCAATAGACATGCACATCTATTTACGTATTTTATCCTAATAGTATACACTAGCTAAAGTGTGAGATCAAACACAGCTATCTAACAGACTTTGCAGATATATATTTTGTTTCATGTACACGTTTGATCCATCATACACATTTTGCTGTATACCAAATGCTTCTTGAACAGTTTAATTACCTCATTGTTGCAACAGTAAAGGTATTAAAATTCTATTAAGCTCAATGTGTATACATGACTGGCTAAAAACTAAACTGCAAGTTAAAAGTCTGTGATGAAATATCATAGCTTTCTCAGTTCAGATACAAAACTTTGAAAGTGAAAATCAAACAACACATGGAAATCACATTAAAGTATTGTAAAAAAAAATAATATTAGAAATCTTCAAAGTTGCACAAATAAAAAGATAAGGGAAAATGTTGTAAAAAGTTCCTTTTCCATTTCTCCAAGTCTAGTGACATTGCATGTTGCATTAGTGCTTCCACTATAAATGACCGAGACATAATTTCTTGAAAAAAATCATTCATCAAAAGGTACAAGAATATAGAACTACCTTATATACTGTAAACACAGATCAAAGACATTTTGTTTTGCAGGGTCACCCCCACACACACACACACACACACACACACACACACACACACACACACACACACACACACACACACACACACACACACACACACACACACACACACACACACACACACACACACACACTCCCTTTGTTACATCCATAGCTGTCAACACACACACACACACACACACACACACACACACACACACACACACACACACACACACACACACACACACACACACATACACACACTCCCTTCGTTACATCCATAGCTGTCCCTCTTACCTGGAGCAACAATCCCTTCGTTCCATTACATCCATAGCTGACCTTCCTGTAGATCCCATCTTGGGCCTCCATTACATCCATAGCTGTCCTTCCTGTAGATCCCATCCCTTGGGCCATTAAATCCAAATCCATAGTTGGAGCACATCCCCCGACGAGACTCCTGGAGCACATCCATCCACCACGCGAGATCCCCGACGAGACTCCAGCCTGCCGACGTTGCAGTCCAAGTCCGATCCGTTTCCAGCGACAGTCTATGTAGTTAAAACTGCATAGACTTCTGGGATCTCTGCTCTTACATGTTTCCTAGTTCAGACTGCTGCTGAGACAGTCTGCGCATGCTCCAGACTGTCTCAGCAGCAGTCCGGACTAGTGCGCATGCGCGAAAGTCCGTGAATTTTTAATTTTTTTTTTATCCGCAAATTTTTATTTTTTTTCATTTCTTTAATTTCTTTACAGCTGGGGGGGTTGCAGTCCGGCAGTCCAATAGCACGGGCCACCCCTGCATAATTTCAACAAACTTCCACTTCCATGTTGGATATAGTCCCTTTCTGATAGTTAAGCTAAAGGAAAAAAAAAAGATTTCTCAAGTAACAGTGGCCACTCTTTGTACATGATTTGTCTAACTTTAGGTAAATTAGAAATAGAATTTGCTTTATCTGTTCCTCTTTTCTAAAATGCATAATTTTCTACTAACCATGCTTATTTATTTTGATTGCTTCTCTCCTTTCAGAAACATACCTTAACATATCTGTAGGCTATCTAAAGTTTTGCTTAAATTAAAAAAATAAAAGTTAAATTAAGTTATCTCATAAGGAAGTTGATCCTTAAACTAAAAATACACTTCCGTAGCTGTACCATCAGACTACTTAAAAATGGCTGCAGAAGTTATAGCCTTCCCTGTGTTCATACTAATTAACAGGTCCATAGCAGAAAGATACATCCCATTACTATGTAAAAAATCTTACATCATACCACTGCACAAAGGCAGCACATCTACACAGTTTAATAACCACAGATCAAGTGTGATTCTCTTTCTCACTCCAAAATGTTAGAGAAATGCAACCATAAGCAGCTGATGTAACACCTAACCTCAAATAACCTGGTCTCAGAAACACAACATGGCATTAGACCCCAGCACAGCAGCACTACTGGTCCACTACGTTTTACCAGTATAATAAACCAACATAGAAATGATGGTCTGCTTGTGTCCACCATGTTCTTAGACTTGTCAGTGGCATTTGATACTGTCTAACACCAGCAAATGCTTGTTCGACTCTCCTCAGTAGGACTTTTACATTACTCCTTGCTGAGGTTACTTTGTTATCTACTAGAAGGCAACAAGCCGTTAAATGACAGCAAACATACTCATCCTTTCAACCAATTGCTATAGGTGTCCCTCTGACCCGGGTCCTCTCCTATTTAATGTATTTATTAATGACCTTCACACCTCTACTCACCATGCTAGTTTAGTTCAGTATGCAGATGGCTTAGCATTAACATGTGCAGTGTCAACAATAAAAAATCTCTAAGACATTACCCCAAAATCTTTCTTCTCTGTAAAAACTGGCTCAAAGAATTACACCTCTTACTCAACCCCAAGAAAAGTAAGTTAATGCCTTTTACCTCAAAACGTTGCTGAAATCAAAAGTAATCTTTTACCATAAAGTCAGCAAATGATACTGTCACTGAAACTGCAACTCACAGTAAATTTTTAGGTGTTATAAATGACAATTTAAAATATGCCCAGCATATACTACACACCATTAAATATACACACCAGAAGCTAGGTCCCCCTTATAGATTCAATTGATTCCTTAAAGATATAGCAAGAAAAACTCTAGACACCGACGTCTTATACTCTGCTCCTATCCTAATAAACTTAAACAATAATCAAAGAAAATTGCCTCCTGCTACAATACAATAGCTAAAATTGCCACTAATCTCCCTCATAGGAACCACCATTGTCGTAGCTTAAAGCAATTAACCTGGCTTGAACTATACAACTACCTCACATATTCAAAACTAACTACAGCACACAAACTCATTCACCATCCAGAAATATGCCTTGCACTACAAAACTTATTACTGACCTACTGTCCAGCAAGGAGCTTCCTTTCTATTAACAAATTCTTATTTCTTACAAATAAGTCAAATAATGTTGCAGGAGACTTGCTCTACTCTCAATAACTTGCTAAACTCTGGAATATTATCCCCACAAAACTCTTTGAAAAACTCAATATTTTAAACCACTACTTAGACAACTTCTTGACCTGTCCTAGTCTTGCACATGCTCATCACAAGGTTAAGACTTTGAGCCCACTTTATGATACTCTCCAGATACTCTCCTTAAGCAGAATACTGTCATCCCATCACTGAAATGACAGAACCATTTTAATACATAACTGCTACCTGTATAATCAACTAAGTTACATTTGGGATTTCTCTTTAGAAACTTCTACCTCTGTAAAATCTTAGAATGCATAAATGTAACTACTGTTTGTGTATAAATGTAAATAGAAATATAACTACTCTCTGTTTAACTAAAACTTAGTATAATGCAATGTAAGTAAATAGGTTCATAGGTTCATAGGTTGGTACTAGGTTATCGACCCTAGGGCCTATGCAAGCCTCGCCATAACAATTCCCTGGATATTTCTTCCCACAATATTTACTTCTCTGGACACCTGTCTAGCAGGGTGACTGACATGATCCCCGGGGTGAATTTCCTATCTCCCATCCAGTCATCAAGGTTCCTTTTGAAGAGGGCCAATGAGGCACTCTGCTTGACATGTATGGGCAGTCTATTCAGAGTATGGGGAGTCTCTGTTTCAGGAACCTATCCCTCCAGCATGTTTTGTTCACTGTGATAAGAAGGTTTAGATCCCTGGAGCGTGTGGCTCTGAGGGATTGGGATTTCTTTAAGTGTAGCATGTCCAACAGCTCAGGGTTTGACATGGCCTTGTATGTTAAGCAGAGATCACCTCTGAGTAGACAATATGCCACAGAGTATAGCTGGAGTTTTTTAGATGGTCAGCATAGGGTATCTGCTTTTGGCCTGTGATTCTTTTAGTGAGGTATTTCTGTGTCCTTTCCAGCTGTTTTCAGATGTGTTGTGATGTACATACCAAATGGGGTATTATACTCTATAATGGGTCTAATGAGGGATGAGTACAGTGGGACAATGACCTCCTTTTTTCTGGAGGAAAAGCCCTTAGAGATGAGGTGTGCCACATAGAAGGATTTCCTGACAGTTGTGGTGATGTGGTTATCGAAAGTGAGACCACGGTCCACCTGTGTCCCTAAGTCTTTCATCACATTTTCGATGTTTAGTGTCTTGCCACCTATGTGGTAATTCATGGGTACATGTTTTTTTCCAAAGGGGATAACTATACATTTCTTGACATTAAGCTTGAGCCCATGGCTCTGGCACCAGGCATCTGTTTCTGTAAGGCCCTTTTGTAGAATATCCACATCATTTGGGGATTCAATAATGGCTCTCAGTTTGCAGTCATCTGCGAACTTTGTTAGCCAGAGTCCCTTAGTGTTGGCCTGTACTTCAGAGAAGTAGATGCCAAACAAGAGTGGTCCCAGGACTGAACCCTGAGGTACTCCACTTGTCACTTGTCTGGAGCTGGATTTGGAGTTGGCTACTTTTACAGTCTGGGTTCTGTCAGTAAGCCAGTTGGCAACCCATTGAGTGATGTAGGGATTTATGCCCAGCTTAGTAAGTTTATCTATGATTCCAGAGTAGGGGATGGTGTCGAAGGCCTTGGCGAGGTCCAGATAGGCTGTGTAGACTGCCTTACCTTCATCCAGAGCTCTGGAGACTGATTCAAAGAAGTCAATCAGATTCAGGAGACAAGATTGGCCCTTCACAAACCCAAACTTGGTGGGGTCCATTGTTTGAAGGTTGCCAATGTCTTTGTTTATAAGTTCCATGATAATGTGTTCTATGCCCTTGCAGATCAGGCTTGTCAGACTGATGGGACAGTAGTTCCCAAGATCCAAGGTGGATCTTCCCTTGTGGAGTGGGATAACTGTAGCTGTGCACCACTCAGTGGGCAGGAAGCCTGAGGTGAGGCTATGATTAAACAGGACACTTAGGTGACGTGCCAGTTCATTTTGTAGTTCATGTAGTACACAGCCTGGGATGTCATCTGGTCCCATGGATGCTGTATACTTAGCTTTGGAGAGTGCAGTTTCTACCTGTGTGGCTGTGATTATCAGTATTTGGCAATCTTCTGGTATTGAGATGGGCCATTTAATGGGTGAGAGGGGGGTGAAGTTGGCACTAAATCGATCTGCCAGGATATTGGCAATATCCTTGGGCTCAGTATATTTAATGCCATTCTGTTGTAGCTCAGAGCAGATGTGAGCATTGCCATTTAGATTCTTGACATAACTATAGAATGCCTTGTGGTTGTCTTTGGAATCTTTGGCAATTTCATTTTCGTAACTAGCTTTTGAGGATTTTATGAGGGATCGCAGCTTCTTACTGAGGATGGTGAGGGAGTTTTTTGCATCCTGGGATTTTCTTCTTTTCTGCAACAGTTTCTTCCTTCTGTTGTATAGTTTGTTTATAGCAGGGGACCACCAGATTGGCTTCTTTTTTTGGAGAAGAGCATCTTGGTTCTATTTGGAATGGCACGATTCATGCACGAGTGGATGAGCTCGTACAGTGCCTTAGTGTAGGATTCTGCAATCGAACTTCCAGATCCAGTCTGCGTGGGTGTTGTGAAGTTTGTCACTTCTGACTTCAGTAGCATAAAGTTGGCTTTGGAGAAGTTTTTTAAGGAGGTTTCCTGAATGGGGGGTGGGGGGTGGGATGTGTATGTCAAAGGTGGTTTGCTTATGGTCAGACCTGACCAATGAGGGGGTGACCACTGGTGTGGAGCATCTATCTCCCATGTTGGTAATTACCAGGTATAGGATATTGGAGCCCCTTGTGGGACAATGGATTAGATGATCCAGGGCGTTGGAATTTATGAATTCCAAGAACCGTTGGGAAAAGGAGTTGGGACCCGAGTAGTTTTCTCAATTAATGGCAGGGTAGTTGAAATCACCCAGTATTAGGGTGTTTGGTTGCATCTTAATATTTTCTAGTATGTTTAGAAAGGTGTAGTGAGAATCTTGGGGCATGGCGGGGAATCTGTAGCAAGATACAATTTGGATTGCAGTCTTACCTAGTGTTAGTTGCACCTGGAGAATTTCAGATGCATTGTGTTGGGCAACTAGCCTGGAGGTATGAATATCCTTGGTGAATATGGACACTCCTCCAACTTTAGTGTTTCGGTCTTGAATTTGTGGAAGAAAAGTGTGGTAAGAATTGTAGCCTGGTATTACAGGGATGCTCCCTGGAGCCTTGAACCAGGTCTCAGTTACTGCACAGATATCGATGTTCTCCATTTTTAGGAGTGCCTTGAGAGAGTGCATTTTGAAGTTTAGACTTCTAGCATTGAGTAGCATTACCTTCAGATTTTGCATGCTTGTATCTGTTATGGAGGTGGTTTTATCCTTTGAACCTTGCCTAAAAAGGCACTATAGGTGTGGCAAGAGCTTTAGCCAGTAACCTGAATTCCAGGGGTGACAGGTGCAGACCATCTCTGGCAAAGCATCGTGGTTTGTCGATCATGTCTTCCCAGGCAGAAAAATACTGGATCCCCTTTGAATGACACCAGAAGCTTAGCCAATTGTTGAAGTCAATCATTTTGTCCTTATACTGTAGTATCATTCTGGGTGAAGGCAGGATGCTACTCAGGGCTAGGGTCATACCTGCCTGGGTCACATGATCCAAGAGCTCTTCCATGTCTCTTTTCATGTATTCCAGGGAGGTACATCTCAAGTCATTCACTCCAGCATGGACAATGACAGAGTCGTATTTGTACTTGTTGTGCAGTGACTTGAGTGCATGTGTTATGAGGCGGATCCTGGCACCCGACAGGCAGCTGACTGTAATTTTCTCCTTGTTCAGCCTGGTGAGTGGGACATCAGTGTGCCTGACTATAGAGTCACCTATGACTAAAGTGTTGGGTGCGTTGTCTTGCCTTTGGGGCTGTTGTTGGGTGGCACACTGGTGTTGTAAGGTATGTGTCACTTTGGTTGTGACTGGTGTTTGTTTGCATTTCGGCTTCCGAGGTCCTTGTTGCTTGGGCAGGTTAATGTTAAGGGCCTCCGCATATGTGGGTTTAGTGTTGCTATGTGTGGGTGTTGATGGTGTGGGTTTTGAAGGGCTATGAGTTGCTTGAGATGTAATGCAGGTGTTAACCTTCTCCTCTTGACTGTCTAGCACAATCTTGGCCGGAGATAGCTTTGCTTCCAGTTTGGCTATGTAAGTGCATCTCTCGCAGGTTGTAGTGTTGGGTGGTAGGAGGAGAGGATTGTCTGTGTACATGAGGCAGTTGCCACATTGCCCCAGTATGCCCAGATTCACTAGGTGGACAGGAGAAATCACTGGAAGATGACCCTTGGACATGCCTGTTTAGGTGCTTTTTGTAAAGTTTAAGAGCTGTTTTCCCTTAACTTTGCAAGGTACTTTGCAATTATAGGCAGTTCAGTGCCTATGATTAATTTCTCCTTATTGACAACGAAAGTTGAGTGCTTGAATCAGTTTCAGGCTTCCTAGTGCTTTCCAGCAGGTTCTAGAGCAATTGCTAGTCACAGGGGTTCAGATTTTAGTGCTACTACTGAGAAACCAGCTAGTTCTAAGGGAAAATTTGAAGAGCAGACTTTTTGGCACCTGGAATAGTTTAACTGTAGCCTCGCAGTGCTGCATGATGTGAAAAATGTGCAAACACATACGTTTTTAAGCCAGAAAGTTGAAAGCAATAGAAATCAGCCCAAAAAGGCTAATAAAATTACAATATCAGAGCTGGAAACCACTCCTCTAGTGATAGATAGGCAGTACAATGCTCACCACTCCCACTGGTAAGCAGTAGGACTTCCCTCTACCACAGCAAGGTCTGGATAGCTATGAGCACAGAAAATAAAGTCCTGAGACAAGCAAAGCCTGGGATATGGACTGGCTAGAAAAGGTGAGAAACACGCAAACAAGATAGTATTTTTTTTTTGTTGAAACAGGCTAAACAGTGCAACAATACAGTAAATAAACACAGAAAAGGCTAACCCACTTGAGTGGGTAGTCTTAAACAGTAATTGCAATTAAAACTCTACAGAATTAGCAATTTAAAACATTTTAAATGACGCAAGGCAAGAGCACAACTGAAAAAAACAATTTAAGAGGCAGTAACAAAGCAGAATAAGTAGCTTGTCTACATATACAGAGAAGTCTATATATACAGAAAAGCAGCTAAAACACACAAACACTTCAGATGCAGTGCAACCTAGAGCACTTGAGTTGTAGCAATACTAAGGCAATTACAGTTATAATAAATGCTCTAAAATATACTCTATTTCCAAAATGTTTGAGAAGCACAGTCAGAACACAATGAGATTCAGGAGCTTTTCTCCCCAGGCCTCCGCTGAAATGGATATTACCCAGTCAGACTTTTCTGGTAAGCAAAGACAAGTTGTTGTTTGTCTTTCTGCTTTTTCCCGGTAAGGGGTCGCCACAATGGAACTCCGGTCCGCTAATGATTGGCAGTAGATTTTTTTACGAAACGCCGAGGTGCCAGCTCGACACCCAACCTTCAACGAAGGCACGCCCATTTACACATGCATGTCTTTCGAAAGCTAGCCAACTGTGGGGAGGACATGCAGACTACACACAGAAGGCACTCCCAAGCCAAGCTGAGAATCGAACGGGAGAACCTCTTCCTGTGAGGTAACAATGCTACCACCATGCCACCGCGGCATGGTAAGCAAAGACAAGTAGTAATAATAATTGTTCAAGGTTTAATATACTAGATTAGTGCTCCCAGCTCTTTTTGCGATGTGGTCTTTACTTTGTCCACCCAGATTATTTCTTCTATATCTATTTACTTTTCAACAATGATTGCAAATAGCATCTTTAAAGCCTTGTTACATGAATCTCATCCTTTTGAAACTCGAATATTCAGTAGGAAGGATTGATTTAAACCGCCCCTTTCTTCAGCCATACTTAATTCAATGAAGCTGTTTCTTCCATTGTAAATCTGATAATCTCCTACCCATATAATTAAATGGTTGTTCAAGTCCTATTATATATCTGGCAATGATTGAAATGACCATCACCACAGTTACTTTATTTTTTGAATTTCCATGAGAAATTAATTTTTATTCTTACTGTATTTGTCTGTTTTTATTTAATCAATTTTTAACTTCAGAAAAGACCATGTGCTCTTTGAAGTTCCAACTCTTTTACTGTTTTTTACATACCTCTTATAATGTTGTCTGTTTGCAGTTAACTATGAGATATCCTTTGAGTTTTATTTTCTCTTGCCTTTTTCTCACACAAACTTCTTCTGTTTGAATATTACCCTTTGCAATAATTCACTGTACTATAATTATGTGCCAGGTAAGACATTTCTTGTAGTATGTATCTCAGTAGTTTTTAAGTTTGCCTCTTGTTATTTTCTACTGATTCCATTTTTTTTTTTTTTGCTTATTACCTTTTATAATTTGCATCTCATTTCTACATGTTGATTTTTTTCTGATCTTATTTTTGCATGCATGTTATTTTCATTTTTATTACTTACTTTTTGCCTTTAATTTCTTTGTTTCTGTTCACTAACCCTTTTTTCCTTGAGCCATGATTACACTGATTGGGTCCAAAAGATAGCAACATGGAAGTGAATGCCTGTTCTTCTTTGCCTTTATTAACTCCATTAATACCAACAACTGTTCTTAATTTAATTTTCTATCTACCTATTTATCTATCTAACATATCTATTTACCTGTCTATATCTATCTATATATCTATATTTATCTAGTTTGCTCTCTCTCTCTCTCTCTATATATATATATATATAGATAAATAGATACATGGTTAATGTAAGACTGGTTGGTTTTCATAGCAGTTGTGCAAGAATGGACAATCCCCAGGGTTGGGGAATATATCTTTTCCTGTGGCTTGTGTGATGTCAGTGTTGGAATAAATAGGTAGCAAGGGGTGTATAGGTGGTACCCCTGCATTTTCTAAGAATTAGATTCAGAGCTTGTGCAGAAGTGTCTCAGTGTTTGTAAGTGTATCAATGTTAACAAAGTCAATGCAGCAGCCATCTGATGGTTATGATGGGAAATGTATATGCCTCACTGCAGCCATTCTGGTGTCCCATTACTCAACCCTATTACCATAAACACAGCTCAAAACTGCTGATTTGCGTACTATTTATTTTTAAATTTGAAATGAAGGAAGAAATATGGATTTAATTTAAAGCTTTTAATTTAATAATCTTTTTTGACAGTGTTAGTCCCACTAGGCTAGTAACGTCTTTTCAGGAGAGACCCTTGGTGATATTTATACTGCTAGGGAAAGTTGGCCAGGGCATTGGAGAACTTCCCCCTTCTCTTTTTGGTAACTGAGGTGGATGTAAGAGATTTCACAAAACCTACCCCTAACACAGGCTGAGGGGGTTTAAATTTAACATCTTACATGGTATACTCAAGAATGCAACACTCCCCACCTAAAGTGCACTGTACTATCAGCAACCCATCTACATGGTGGGGGAGTAGAACCCACAACCTTCTACACCAGAGGCAGGTATGTTACCCACTGGGCTGTTGTCACTGCTTTGTGTTCCTGTAGTATAGAACACCAACAGATATTTGTTAAACAAAATAGTTGCACATTGAAAATAGGCGGCATGAGCAACAGTAAACTTCTCTTCCCTTGGAACTCACATTGCTTGAAAATGCACTAAAACTTACTTTCCTTGAAAATGCACTCTTGTAGAATTTTTCCATTAAGCAGTGAACCAAAAGCTATGACCAGTAAAAGACAAAATTACCTATTTCAGCATATTTCAGTCAACTTAGATAACTAAGTTAGTTTGATAGTTGGTTTGGCAGACTAAGGCTGCTATCTCCTGTAGCCAAGATGCAGGGTTTGTTTCTGAGCAAGCTACATTGTAACTAACTTGTCATTCTTAACTGGGACATTTTATACACCCCCACACACCCTTCTCTGAGTACCTGGAATACCTCTTAGCCAAAAGGAAAGTGTTGGTTATCCAGTCCAATGTGTGCTCGGTGGTGGAATTAACAGTTCCAGTTCACATCCATTTCAAAAGGATAAAAGTCCATCTGTTAAATCTCATCTGTTGCCATTGCCCATTGTAAAGATGAAAGTCCCAAGTTCTCAGTTTCTAATGTGAAATTTAAAATCTTGCCTGCTACTGTGCATGAGCACATGTGCTGTACTAAAGATGTATGATGCACATACAGAAAGCACATCCTTAAAGAAAAAATGAACCAACACAAAAAATGTAAAATGTTTTGTTTTTTAATGGTTTATTAAACAATTAAATTCATGGTAGTCCCCAGTGGGCCCCTCCCAAGCCAGAAGTCTCTAGGCAACTGCCTAGATTGCCCAGTGCTAGACCTGGCTCTGCCTATTACCACTTTTTCTATCAAAAGTAAAACAGCATATTTGCTGTTTCTTAATGACTATATTCATCTGCAAGAATTCTCTTCTTATACATTTTCATCTTATGAAATGTTTCTATATTCTCATGTATATTCAAACGTTTTTCAGTTTCTTATTTGATAATGTTGCTTCCTGTGTACAATTCTTGAAAGGTGAAGAACTGCATGTGGATGAACTATGCTTATTAGTATAGTTTGAAATTTCCATTGTTCTGTATTTATTCATTTAGTTATGTATTTATTGCTTTTGTTAACCATGATACTCTGGCTGGGTAAATACCCCTTTTCAGCAGAGGCCCATGGAAAAATAAAGTTGGTTACAAAACCTGAGTACAGTGTAATGTAAATAGAATTGTGATGCGTATTACAGTAACAGGATTATACTGGTTGATAGGGATCTATTAAGGTTTGTATATATTTAAGTCAAGGGGGTAGGAAAAGGTTGAAGAAAGAGAGGGTCAGTAGAAATATTAGGGGGAAGAAGGCAGTAGAAGTATAGTTTAGAGACTGGCAATGCAAAGAGGATATAGAATAAGTAGCTGGTGGAGGGAAAGCTGGAAGCATGATGAAATTAAACAAGGAAGGGAAAGGGTTAGTACTGTATTACATTGGGGTGGAGCAGAAGCACAGCCAAAAGTCTTTTAGGTTATTCTTTAGCCTGATTGTTGAAGGAGGTAGTGTAGGTATTTTCATTTAAAGACAGTGGAATGAAATATTCTGTGACCTGGCTTAAGCATGTATATAGAAAACTGTACACTGCTACTCGTTTTGTAATTGATCACCTACTAAAGTCATAGAAAATTCGTATTTTACTTTATCTTTAAATCTAGTTCTGTGTTTGATATTCCTTTTTCATATCTTACTTGAATATTTAATTTATACTATTGTTTTGTTTTATTTTGTTGTTTACTTTTTGTATTATTTTGACCCATGGTTATTGATTTTGTTCCTACAGGCGATCTTCTTTACCTTTTAACTCATTCGTTAGCTACATATTCATTTATTTCTTTTTATTTCACATTTGAAGAGCAAATAAGTACACTTGTCTGAGGGCCCTTTACAGGCTCAACCCAGGAACAATGGCCATAATTCAAAACTTTTAATATTAACCTATGGAAAGCAATAATCAGGCAACACTGTGTAACAGACTAGTATAGCTTCATAAATGCAATAAAAAAATTGAATTTGAGAACAAAACTATACTATAAATTGACAATGCATAGAAGATTGGTACAGGAATATAACAAACTCAAGGAAGATCAAATTCTAGTTGGTACACATTCAGGAATAAAGTAGACTACAAACTTTATAAACAATAGTGGGTAAGGAATACATATAATAAGAGAAGAAAAAAGTGCAGATGAGAATTATAGAATAGTGCAGGTATAAAGCAAGGAATGGAAAAGATGTCGTATAGAGGAATATGCAGAAAAATAATGTAATTTGTTTATACTAGCTTAAAAATGAGTGTGCAGACATCATAAATGGTCAATGGAACAATAAAATATGAGACGCACATAATTTTGGCAGGCTCAACCATGACTGTCAGGAGATTTCATAAGTGCTTTTCTGGCTCCCAGATGAAATGTTGGAACTTGAAATGCTGAGTGCAAACAAGCCAAAAAAAAATAACAAAAAACAAAGAGTGAATGACAAAATTGCTCTTCTTCTTAAAAATTATTTTTGTTAGGGGGAAATCCTAGGTGTGCCCCCCCATGTGGAGGGCAAGCCTTAACACCCCCAAACTTATATATACCAACTTCAAGATTGACCTCAGAGAAAAGAAATATTCTGAGAATTGTCATCTCAGAATTAATATATTTAAGTCTGAGCATTTGTCCATTCAGTCATCGTATTTTGGGGCTCATTCTACTGGGTCCCAAAATTTCAAATGGTTACAGTGTTGGCTAAGAGCATTGTGGAAATCTTTCAATCAAGGAATATTTTTTCTGTCTTGTGGGGCTCTAATCTGAAGCATGCAGACATGTGTGGAGGGTGTCCTTCCAACTGTAATGACTGTGTAAAGGGGAATAATCAAGGTGCTATTATCTGCAGATCAAAGTGAGCATGACAAACATCTAAAAAGAAGGGTTTTTTTTTCAGTGAAGGGAAGTAGTGGTCAGTCAGAAGCTTGTTTAGTAGAGTATCAAGAAGGATTGTAACTCTTGCTTTTTCTGTGAATCACTTGGATTTAGAGGTAGTATGGCAATTATGTGTATAGCCTTTTCAAATAAATCGTGATTTTGATAAGAAATGAGAAAAGTTAGAAGGCATGTTCAAGTCTGGGTAGGTGTACATCTCTGTCAATTGCATCTCTAACCTTCATGATTACTAAATTAGCTGTTCTGCAGGCAAATGTTATTTGGCTGAGCACTTTATGTTGTGGTACTTCTGTGTGAGGTTGGAAGAAAGGGATGTGGTCCAGTGAAAGGCCTAGATGCAGTACATTTGCTTGATGACAGTAGGTAGAAGTTGCACTTGAGGATCATGCATGTGAATAGGTTAAACTCTTTTAAGTTTTTTATATGCTCAAAATAGCATTATAGTCAGTTTTTTTTTTTCAAAATTGTTGTGGCTTTTCTAATTTATTTTTTATTGTTCCTATCTTTATGTGAACTCCGATTTTCTGGCTGGTTACAGACTGCATGACTTCTTTTCTGTGATATGGTTAGCAAATTTGTTATTCACCACAAGAAAATACACTGTTTGTTATATATTTAACTTATTTTACTCCAATGATACTGCAGCTAAAGCAAAGTGCATTTTCTGTATGTTAGACCTGCACAATGTACAAAAACAACATTTACTACATTTAAAACACTTAAGTCTAAGCTACAAATATATAGCAGCATCATTATTTAGCTGTAGTACTGGTTAACTTGTTGTTCTCTGCCTCACTTTTGTAGATCTTCTATCTGCATTTTATTTTGGATTGGAGTTATTCATTTAAGGTTTATTTCCTTTGATTTTTTTTATCTTTTTCTTATATTGTATTTTGTCTTGTTTTAAGTGTTTTTGTTCTTTTTGGAGTTTTGAAAAGCATTGGTTAAAGTCAATTAGAAGAGAATTGTTATGCAGACAGTGTATAACAACCGGCTAATTAATGAGAGGCGGTGAGAAATAGCATTCCTCATTTAACTACAAATATTTAATCATATCTTTATTTAGCTATAGCTTGTTTGATTTACTGTTCTCTGCCTAACTATTGCTGATCTTCTGTCTGTATTTGATTTGGTGTTATTCATTTAAGGTTTGGCTACTTTGATTTTTTTATCTTTTTTCTTATATTGCCTTTTGATTTTTTTTTTTTTTTTTTGTTCTTTTTGAAGTTTTGAGAGGTCTTGACTGGGTAAGTTAGAAAATAATTATTTTATAGACAGTTAATGACATCCGGCTAATTACTGTGAGGAGCTGACAAATATAACTACTCATTTAACTACAAATATTAAGTGGCATCTGTATTTAGGTGTAATGTTGTTGGACTTGTTCTCAGCCTGACTATTGTTGATTCTCTCTCTGTGTTTGATTCTGAATTAGAATTATTCATTTAAGGTTTTGCTATGTATACCTTTTATCTTTTTCTTATATTTCATTTTGTTTTGTTTTAAGTTTTTTTTTTCTTTTTGAAGTTTTAAGAGGTCTTGGCTAGTTAGAGTCAGCTAAAAATATTTTTTTTGCAAACAGGGAATAACATCCTTATAATTAGTGGGAAGACCTGGAAAATAGCTTTCATGATATAACTACACATATTAAGTGGCATCTTTATTTGGCTGTAATGCTGTGTGACCTGTTGATCTCTGCCTGACAACTGCTGATCATTAGCCTGCATTTGATTTTAGATTGGAGTTGTTCAGTTAAGGTTTGGCTACGTCTATTTTTTAATCTTTTTCTTATGTTGTATTTTTTTTGTTTGTTTTGTTTTTATTTTACATTTTTTTGGAATACTAAGGGGTTTGGCTAGGGTCACTTAGAAAATAATTTTTATTGTAAGCAGTGTATAACATCCAGCTAATTAGTACAAGGTGCTGAGAAATAACATTTCTCATTCAGCTACAAATGTTTAGTGGCATCTTTATTTAGCTGTAGTGCTAGTTTGACTTGTTCTCTGCCTGACTATTGCTGGTTTCCTGTCTGCATTTGATTTTTCACCACCAATCTGCTCTCCTGCTGTTGTGC
Organism: Protopterus annectens; assembly: GCF_019279795.1. Classification (NCBI taxonomy): domain Eukaryota; kingdom Metazoa; phylum Chordata; order Ceratodontiformes; family Protopteridae; genus Protopterus; species Protopterus annectens. The sequence goes on along the minus strand of NC_056736.1, from coordinate 26,909,777 downwards.
TTTTAAACTTTGTGGTTGTTGAGTTGCTCTCCCCTAGTATAAATCTGATTTTTGACAATGCTCCCAGTCTCATCTCATTAGCTCATTCTACTGAGCACAGAGAGATCAACTGGGAAGGCTGTCCACTTTAGTCTCTTAACTTGAAATATCTTATGTTTCATACCTTCGTACTTATTAAAAAATTCATTTCATTCAGCTGTTTTTACTGTGTTTGTATGTATTTGTATTTCTTCCTACTTTATTTAGCTTTTTGCTGTGATTCTTAGTGTTCAGTTGCATTTAATCCGATGCATGTTTTACTACTTGTTAGTAGTCTTATTGCATTGTAACTGTTATCCTACGATTTTTACTCCTGATTTAAGCACTTGGACTTCAAACTAGTCATTTTACATAAGGAAGGTTTGTATCCTGCACTCTTCTGGCAAGAGAGGAAGCTTACACCCTTCTGACTTTGGAACTGCTGGTTGAAGGCCTACTGTGTTTGTTATTCTAAAAGTGTCTCAGTTCTAGTTTAAAAACTTGAGCTTCAAATCAGTTATTTTACATTAAGAAGGTTTGTGGTCTATACTGTTGTTGGAAAAGAGGGTAGCCTCCACCCTTCTGAGCTAGGAGTTGCTGTTGAAGGCTTATTGTGCCTGTTATCCTAAGTGTCTTTGTTCTGGTTTAAGCCCTTGCACTCCAAACCAGTCATTTTACATTAGGAAGGCATGTGTTCTACACTATTGCATCAGGAGAGGATAGCCTAAACAGTTCTGAGTTGGGAATTGCTGTTATAAGTCTTATTATGTCTTTATTTGATTGGCTACAGGGCTAGCTTTTTTTAATTATATCTCTGTGCTTGGAGTGTTTGGAGATATTTGGCTACCAACTACTTGACAAGAATAGTGTTGCTGGTTTCTTCTAAACTCTACAAAAACTAATACTTACATTACCATATCCACATTTCAGTACTCACTCCTTACATTGTTTTATCACAGCTGCATTAATTGAGTGCTTCTGTATTGAATATCTGCACTTTTTGAATATTTTACAGTCTTTAGTTAGAACTGCCTTGGTTGAGGGAACTCAAGTTTTTTCTGGCCCAGGATTATATAAAGGAAATAAGAGTGTGTTGTTTTTGTTTCGATACAGGGCCTTGTTTGTATTTTGTTAAAGGAGAACCACACCCACAGACTTAAAAAAAAAAAAACATGTTTATTTCATCATGGTTCGGTGTTTCCTATATTTTTAACACTACTCTGGGACTATTTACAGGATTTTAAATATTTTTATACATAATTTCTGAGTCTGACCACATGGGGTCTTGCATCTTTTAGGTATCCCACAATGCAGTGCTCATCTGTAAAAAGTTACATCATGCAGGCATCTTTCTTCTTAAGCTCCTGTCACTGCATTGAATTTACATGCATACACTGCTGTCTTTCAGTCAGTTAATTTTAAGTAATATTTCTTGCTGTTCAATGACTACTTAAAACACAAACAGTGCAAATGTTACAAAAAAGACTTTCAAAGTGCTTTTTACTGCTGCTTCTTTTTAGAATGGCTAAGCTGCAGTTTTTTTATGAAGCCTGAATTGTACTACTTTGACTCATCTCCTACCCTCCTTCACACCTAACTTCCCTGTCAAAGTGCAAAGGGTAATTTGAGCTGCTACCTGCTGTGATTGAAAGCTCACAGCAGGAGACTTGACTCATGTAGTGTTTCCTTGCTCCAGCCTTTACTTTCTGTATGCATAGGGGAAGGATCAGGGAGCTGTGACATTGTAGCATGGGTGGGTTTTTAGGGCGGTCATGGTGATGTCAGTTTGGGGAGGGAATTGGCCAGAAAACTGCCTGTATTCAGTGACCCTGATGACATTAATGAATTGGAGACTTTTCCAGGGAGGGATAAACATTTTTTGAAAGTGAAACCACCACAGTACAGTAAGGTACTGTTCTAGTGGAGAGAAACAGTCAATTTACAAATATTTTAAATGCCGTGTTGTTGTTTATTCATAGCAGGGGCAAAAAATAAGGAGAAAAAGGACAGAGAGGTTGAGCATTTAATAATCAAATCCCATTGTTGTCCTTTAAGAGAATTTCCTCTGCTATTTAAGCACTGCAGTTGCACAACACTTGGCTCATAACCTACAAACACGCTAAGACATACATCACCATATCCACTGTTTCTGCTTTTGTTTTTCACTTTGTTTATGTCACATCTGCATTAATTATTTGTGAGTTGAATATCTGTACTTTTTGATTTTTTTACAGTATTTAGTTAGACATGCTTCTCTCTGTACAGTGGTGCATAACAGTGATCTGCATAGTTGCAGACATCTCACAGAGTAATTCCCCTTGTAATCTGTGCAGTCACTGATCTCTCAGAGTGTAAGTTTCCCTTAAAATACCCTTACTGTCTAGACAGATTTTTTTAAACTACTAGAGCATCTTGTTTTGCATAGCTGAGCATTGCTTATCAAGTCCCTTGTCTCACTGACCTACTGAATACTTAGATTTTCTCACGTCTCCCTAACAAGATCGTTTGCCATGGATATGCAATTCTTGATGCTCTCTGTGTCCAATATGGTTGAGATGGGTATTCTGGGGCATTGTAGCAATTGTCTCGTGTACTCTGAAAACCAACTTGTTCTTAATAAAGAAGATAAAGTCTGCAAGAAGTGCAAATACATTTTAACACTGGAGGCAAAACTCTCTCATACAACAAAAACTAATCTTATAAAGGTTGTCACTGATACCTGCACCATGCCTATTGCACAGAGGAAAAACCCTGCACATAAAGCTAATTATTCTGTGGCACTTACAGGCAACCTTCTTAAAACAATAAGACTTCTTGCACAACACAATCAAAAAGAGGTTAAGTCTGACATCATGTAAACATTCTGTTTAAACACCACCCATGGTTACACATAGTAACACTGTATACAATGCCTCTACCACTAAGTCCTTATGGCAAACCAGCTCACAGCCAAATTTCCTGGTCATTGGTGATTATATAGTGAGGCACACCAATGTCCCCCTCACCAGAATGAGTAAGGAGAGAATAAAGGTTAGCTGTCTTTTCAGGGCTAGGATCCATCAAGTCATCCAAGTGTTCAGCTCATTGAACCACAGGTACTAGTATGTCTATGTCATCATCCATGTGGGTGTTAATGACCTGAGACATACTTAACTTGACTATATGAAGTGAGACATGATTAAGTTCACTGTGTTTCAAGCAGGATGCTACCTTCTCCAAGGATGATGCTATGTTACCAAGAGCAGTTGATTGAGTTTAACAATTGGATTAGCTTCTAGTGTTAATCCAAGGGGGTGCAGTATTTGAAGGCCTGGAAGGACGTGGTTGACAGACTATACTGTTTTACCAGGGGTGGTCTGCACTTATCCCTTCTAGGCTTTCAGGTATTGGCAAAGAGCTTTTCTACCCCCATAGTGCCTTTTTAGGCAATACCAAACTGATAAACCTCACAAATTAACTAAGCCTACAAAAGAATATCCAAAGGTTGTACTGCTCAATGCTAGAAGTCTTAACAAGAAACTCTAACCCCTGTGAGCCTTCCATTCCTTGGAAAGTGTAGATATCTGTGTAGTAACAGAGACATTGTTTAAAGTTGCAGAGAGTATCCCAGGAATGCAAGGTTATAATGCCTTTCACACCTTTAGATGAGCTACTGCATAGGAGGGGAACTGAAGGTGGAGGAGTCTCAGTTTATATTAAAACCAACCTCACAGCCAGACAAGTTTAAGTACATTACCCACTGGCACTCATACATGTGCAACTCATCATAAACAGGGTCTTGTACCATATCCTTGCAACATATAAGTCTCCTTCCATGTCCCAGGGAACCCATACTACCTATCTCAATGTACTAGAGTCCTTCACCATTCAACCCAATATGATACTCATGGGGGATTTCAACTACCTTCTATAGACTGGGAATCCTACATTACATCTAATGTGTAAACCCAGTGATTACATCTAATGCATAAACCCAGTGATTGCTGACCTATGTTAATACCAACATCCAGGAACAGCTGATAGTCTTTCCTACCAGGGGTATAAACATGACTTCACTTGTCAGATGTGACCATGAGGCAGTATTGCTTGAAATAATAACTAAGTCCATGGATCCAAGGAAACCAAAAACTTTAGGAACTTGGAAATATTCCAAGACTAACCTGTCTATTAAGCAAAACTTTGGATAAATTCCAAGCACCCCCAAACCAAATAAACACTGTAGCATATGCTGAACTATTTACAAAATCTCTGTACAGCCATACTGATAGCTTTTTAGAGCATGCTTGCCCACTCGTGTTAAGAATAAGACAAATTCAAAAGACAAGCCACCCTGGTGAAATCATTATATCAATTGGTTATTCAACAAAAGAAAAAAGTCCAAGTATAGGAGGAACAAAGCCATACATACTAAAAGCCCCCTGTCCAATCTAAAAAGGCAACTAAGAGGGATGAATAGTACTTCAAAGGCTAAATTTGAAGAAAAAATTGATTCTTAGGCATAGGAGAACTACAATGCTTTCTACAGCTATGTCTGTAACCTCAGGGGAAATATGCAACAATGCACACTGAACTGGTGGCTATTACCAACATTTTCTCCTCACCCCCAATAGTCCAAAGGAAATACTGCATACTGCAATCCCTCCAAAATTTACTGGGGAACAGTTCATCAATGCACTTTTCAAGGCCAAAAACACTGTATCGATGGGCCCTGATAACACCTCGGGATGCTTAATAAATATTATGAAACATGACCTCTCTAGTCTATTTGAAGCTGCAACCTACAGTCAGGTTTTTTACCCAAGGATTGGAAGATGGCTACAGTCATTCACCTGCACAAAGGAGATCCAACCACTGATACAGGCAACTACAGGCTGATAAGTCTCACCAGTCTTATATGTAAAGGCATGGATAGAATCATCAATGACATGATAAATGAGGACAGAGGTAACCTGCAAAGACTGGACTCATCACAGTTTCCCTTGTTAAAGGACTGCCATGCCCATTAAATCTGGTGGATATTTTTGAGAGGGTCACCAAAGCACTGGATGAAGGTAAGACTGTGCACACAGCTTAGTTCAATCTGGCCAAGGTTTTTGATTTAATAGCCCACTCAGACATTATAGACAATCTCACTAATTTAGGTATAAACCCTTTTACCATCCACTGGATAGCCAACTGGCTCATGGATAGGACCAATAAGTGAGGCCTCCACCAGAAGCCCAGTCACTAGCAGAGTCCCCCAGGGCTAGGTATTGGGTCCACTCCTTTTTGGCATATATTTCTCTGAAATGGAAGCAACTAGTGAAGGTTTATGGATGACTAAGTTTCCAGATGATTCCAAGCTGGGGGTTATTATCAACTCCCCTACAGACACTATCATTCTTCAAGAAGGCCTATCTCTGACTAACAAATGGTGTTAAAACTGGTCAGGGACCTGGGTATGCACCACAAAGCCACAGTGGTGAGGGAATTCTTTTACATTTCACAACTTATAAGTAAGGGCATGGCATCTAAGACCAAAGAGGTGATTATCTCACTGTAACCCATCCTTATCAGACCAATCATGGAGAACAATGCTGCCTTCAGCGTGCAACTGACCAGGTATATGCAGTAACTAGAAGAAACTCAGAGGTTCCTTACCAAAAGAATACAAGGCTTAACAAGCCTGCCTTATGCAGAGTGCCTTAAAACCGTTTTTATCTACTCTACTCAATCTCCTATAAATTGCTGAGGAGTGATCTATGGCTGGCTTACAAGACATCCACAAACCCACACTTATGAAGCAACTTATGGACTTTGCAATTAAGCCATGATAAAGGACAACTTATTATGCCACAGATAAAAATTCAAAAGGGGAAATTCCAGGCTAATTTTCTGTCACTACTGCTAACCTGCCTTGCATTTTACCCATTAAGCTGTCTGCTTAACAGCTTAGGCCATGGCTATAATTTGGCTCCTAGAAAACAAAATTGTAAACGCTTCTCATGTTCTCTTTGTCGATGTCGATGATTTAAAACTATATAACTCATCAGGTGAACTGAAAGTACAACTGCAAGTTGTCAAAACCTTTTCAGATGATATAAGAATGTCATTTGGTCTTGATAAATGTACAAAATCAACCTTTAAAGCAGGAAAACTGCAGCAGCAGGGACACATCGGTTTGTGACAAGAATCTGATATAAAAGAACTTGAGCAAGAAGGAGTGTATAAATATTTGGGAACTGATGAAGTATCAACAATAAAACATGAACAAATGCAAATAAAACTTATTAAGGAATACTTTAGAAGACTTAAATTAATCCTGAAAACAGCATTGACATCTAGGAACAAAATCCAAACTATAAACCAGTTTGCTCTTTCTGTCCTATCTTACAGTTTTGGAGTGATTGACTGGCCCCAAAATGTGCTGGATAGATTAGATAGTAAAACAAGAAGGATGGTTCACGCTCCCCAAATGATTTATAAAAGTCAGTGCATACCAATATTATATATTCCCCATTCTGAAGGAGGGATGAGCCTCCTTGAAATTGATAACATGTATAGATCTGCAGTCATGGGACTACACACATATCTGCTGACATCACAAGACCCAAATGTAATGAAAGTTTTGAAACATGAGGAGAATAAATCTAAGATGATTTATTTGCTTAATCTAGCAGACGTATGTCAGCATCAAGCAGGAATGGAAATCAAACCAGAAGTGGATAAAAATCAGGCAGCAAATGAATGTGCCAAAAAACAAAAGAAAGAATATAAGGCGAAGGACCAGATGAGAAGGTAAGACGTGGAAAATGCATAAATATAGTTGCAAGTATAGAAAACTTCTGGAAGACCCTCATGATGATCAGGAATGAAAGCAAGAATGGTTAAGGAGAGGTGAATTCAAACCAAGAGATGAAAGGTTAATAATGGCAGCCCAAGAATGTGGGCTAGGTACTCGCTGGTTTACAAAATCCATTGAACATGTGGGAGAAACAGATAAATGTAGTTTTTGTAAAACCAAATTGGAAACAGTCACATACCTCATTGCTGGTTGTAACATACTAATGGCAGAAAGGCTGCATGCTGAAAGACATATTAATGTGGCAAAACGGTTGCATTGGGGATTGTGCAAACATTATGGTATTGAAGTGGCTGAAAAATACTGGAAACATAAGCCACAAAGCATCATAGAAAATAATGAAGTTTACATCACATGGGATCACCCTTTATCAACAGTTTAAAAGCTAGATGCTAAAAAATTGGATATAGTGGTCCATGAAAAGAAGACAAAAGTAGCATTGATCATAGAAATTGCCACACCTAGTGACTATAGTGTCTTGCATACGGAGAGACACAAAGTCATAAAATATCAGGATCTGCAAGCAGAAATGAGAGAAATATGGAAGAAAGATACCCAGACAGTTCCAATAGTAGTAGGAACAATGGGTCTTATAAAAAAGAATCTACAATCCTATTTAGAAATGTCACCAATACATGTAACACTGTACGAATTGCGGAAGCAGTCATTACTGAGCACATTGCAGGTGCTGCGAAGAGCACTTTTGGCTGACACCAAAGATTGAAACAAAACTAATTTCATGGACTTTAATTATACTTTGACTTAGGAATGGGGTCCATTCCCACCATGGTTTTAGAAACTCAAAAGATTTGGAGAAATTAAAAAAGGCATGAAGCTCCTGCATATCTGTAAGTCAAACAGTACCAGAGAACACACTGGGGAGACAGATATATGCCCCAGAGACTGCCGCTCTTATGGAATAGGCTTCCCATCCATGTGAAGCTGAGTTTGTCTATTATCCAGTTTAAGGGTGGATGAGAAATAGATCATTTACACTGGACCTGGCACCCATGTCCCCTATGGAGAGAGGTAGCTGATATATGCCTGGCCCTCAATACCCTGTTTAGATACAGGACATCATTATTCCTTCAGGAAGACTTGGTTAGGCTTAGAAAGCCCCCCCCCCCAGTCATTAACCTGGTAACAATCTATGACTCTTGAATATATACATATATATATATATATATATATATATATATATATATATATATATACACCCACACACACACACACACACACACACACACACACACACACACACACACACATATCTATAGATATATATTTATTTATTTCCAGTTTGATGACCAGGGAAGTCCACTGGGCTCAAAGAGCCTGTTTTCAGTGGAGGCTCGGGGAGAAAAGCTATATAGATATATATTTATCTGTATCTGTCTTATCTAGCTATATATGTTTATAAATGTATATATATAATCATCCTGGTCATTATAAATATTATCTGGCTCGATATCTCCCAGCAAAAACAATCCTCCAATATTAACCTATATAATTTCACCCAGCTACTTACCAATATAACAAGACACAACAAAAACAATAACAGCGGCTCAGTCTTAGACTTGATCATGGTCTCCGACCTAAATAAAATCTCCACTATCGGGACACTCCCCAATAGTATTAGCGACCATCTACCCGTCTTTATACTTCTCAAAACTTACCCAACAGTAAGTAAACACCATTATAATCAAACTAGAGACTTATCCCACTTCTTCCCAATAACATTTAACTAAACTTTACAAAGCATCAACTGGCAAGGACTAAAAGTCATCCCCCTGGATGAGGCAGTTGACCTCTTCAACTCAACATTTATCAAGATCTGAACCAATCTAGCTCCACTCCAACAAAAGAGAGTAAAAACATATCATGCCAGCTGGTTCACTAGATTCACCAAGCAACTTATGAAAGCTAGGGATAAAGCCTGGAAACTGCTCTGTAATCAAGTAAAGCATTTAGTCATTAAAACTAACAAAGAGCACTACCTTGATCTTCAAAGCTGTTAAAGAGGTACTACACTATTCAGGCAGTCTGTATCTTTACTCAGTGAAGACACAGAGACAGTTCTACTGTTACAACATTCATTTACTGCACACAAGGTTTACTCTAGCTTAATGAAAGGTATATACATCAAAACGTACATCAGCTTAGAATAATCAAAGTCTCTGAAACAAAAGAAAAAGTCCCAAGCTTTACAGTGTTTTTGCTGCCTGCATCAGTTTTGAGAATTTGCCAGAATAATAAATATTTCCTCTCAAGCTGGTCTGCTGATAGTTTGTTTTCCATATCTTAAAAATTATGTTCCTGAAGAATAACTCCTTTCGGCCTTGGCCTATCTTGCGTATCATGTTGACGAGACACAGCAGCATACAAGAGTTCATCTTGACCTGCTTGTAGATAATAGATTTCATAAGCTGCATAGTTTATAAGAGATAAAATATTTTACATCTGATTCTTATTAACAATGCATGCCAAGCTATATGTTTTTGCCAAGTTAGTAAACTGCGTGCACTGTACACACTGAAATGCAGAACATTTATTTTACATTTTCAGAAAAAATCCACTGAAGTTCATTTTAACCTGTTCTTATACTCTCACAAAATCCACCATAAGCAAAATTCCCCAAAATTTGGGGCTTCCATAAATTCATTACTAAACACAGGCTCAAATTACAACCCTTGCCCAAATATAGATAAATCATCCATAGAAATAGCCTCACTATTCAACTCAACTTCATCAACACCATCGCTAATCTCACCATCACCTTTCTACAATCAACACATCACCATCCAATAAATTCACTCCTAATATATTTAATTCCCCTCTTCTCATTTTCTATATTTCACCTATACTCTCCACCACCATAAATAACTGCTCCTTAAACTCAAAGCTTGTACAAATGGCCAAGACAACCTACCTGTAGAATTCATTCCACTATCAGCTAAGTCTATTGCTTATCCCATATGAGTACTTCTTAATATATTTATTTGTGAGTCCCACATACGCACAAGCTGGAAAAAGCATATATGTTTTCTCTTCATAAAGATGGTAACAACACAGACTTTTCCAACTTTTATCCCATTGCTATTCTCTCACTCATCTCTAAGATAATGGAAAAATGCATTCATACTCAACTTATTAATTATCTGTTTCACAACAATATCCTATCCCGACCCAGCATGGTTTTAGGCCTGGCCACAGCATTACTACAGCTCTCATATTCTTCATGGAAACTGTTAATGGGGCCCGGGATGCTGTAAAAATTGTTTGTTCACTTACTCTTGACTTATACAAGACCTTTAATACAATCTCCCACTCTATACTTCTCACTAAACTCTCTAACATAGGCATCTCTTCCCCAACCTTAAACTGGTTTACCAACCATCTCAAAAATAGGCAACAAGCTATTAAGCGGCAAGGTCCTTTCTCCTCATTCCTTAACACAACTACAGGTGTTCCCCAAGGATCCATACCTGGCCCTCTCCTGTTCAGTATATTTATCAACAACTTCCATACCACACTTAGTCACCCATCATCTGCTCTGGCAATTCCATATCAGAACTTCAAAAACTAACCCAAAACACCCTCATCTGTACCGAAATCTGGATGAACAATAATTATCTCACCTTAAACCCCAACAAAACTAAACACGTGCTATTCAGCCCTAAAAGGAAACCCTTCCCTACACAAGGATGAATTCACCATTCATTCTCAAAATAACCCTATCACTGAGGTTGTGACAAATACAAAACTAGTAGGTGTCATTATATATGAAAGCCTAACATTCAATCTGCATATTCACAGTAATATTAAAAAAAAAAGATCAACAATTGGCATTCTCTATAGACACAGACACTTCCTCACCTACTCTACAAAACAATCTCTAGCCTATTTCGTTCTACTACCATATCTTCTATATGGCACACCTCATCTTATAAATATCCAGTCCTCTCTGAAACCCAAACATGATTCATGCTAAAATAAAATTGCTAAGTTTGTAACCAATGCAAATTGTTCATCTCACCATTGCACCTCATTATACCTACTAAGTTGGCTTGAACTCCCACATCATCTTACATATATACAACTTACCAATGCACATAAATTCATATTCAAACCATCAAACTGCCCTGCCTTAACTTCTGTACTTATCCATTACCATCCAAACAGACCTCTCAGATCCGAAAACCAACTTCTCCAGAAGGTAGAAAAAACAAACCTCTCAGCTGGACAAATGCTATATTCCTTTATTATTGCAAATTTATGGAATACCCCTCCTTCATCAATCAGGACTACCAGCAATGGAGCTTTCTTTAAGAAATCACTGAGGGAACACCTTTCCTTTCTCTGGCAGTGCACATGTGCCAAAACTGCACTTCCCAAAACTTAACTTCATCTTCAAATACTACCTTTCATCTTTATTAATTAAAACTATGCTACCATTCCTATTGTCTCATATTGCTTCCTAACATCATCACTGGTACTGACTGACATATTCACTCACCCATACTCAAGCCTAAGACTCCATAAGTGTTAATTTTTATACTATGCTGCTAGAACCTGGGCAACCAAATTTATCCAAACTAGTTATATGCTACTCCTGTGTAATACCAAACTATCCCTTTACTGTATGTGATATTGTACTCTGATTCACCTTGCTTGTTCTATATTCAGTAATATCCTATGTCACTCAACTGTTTTACTCATATATAGTACGCACTTGTCATGTTTGTCTATTGTATCATGTTTATCATGTATTTGTCATGTTTATCTATTGTACCATGTTTATCTGTTGGAATCTTTTGGGATTTATTCTATGTATTGTTGACATTTATTGTGGAGATTTTAATGTTTATCTATAGAATTTTATTCTCTTCTTTTCTATGTTATGTACTTTTACATTTAAAGCTGAGATTTTCTCACTGAGCCCCCTCCACTGAAAATGTGCTCATTACTGCCCAGTGGACTATCTCAGTAAACAAATGCAAATAAATAAATAATAATATATGTGTGTGTGTGTGTGTGTATATATATATATATATATATATATATATATATATATATATATATATATATATGTGTGTGTGTGTGTGTATATATATATATATATATATATATATATATATATATATATATGGGTTCTGTTCAGAATTTCGAAGCTCAAAACTTTAAATTTCATATGAATGAAAATCATATGTTCGAAGTTTCAAAACTTCGAAATCCTGAACGGAGATCGGAATACAGCATGGGCCGAGAGACTTCCCTTGTCCTCGCTGTACTGTGATCTCGGAGTTGGTATATTTAAGTTGTGGGGGGTTCAGGGGGGCTTGCCCCCTGCATACACATGTTTTAGTGTGTTGGATGGTGTTTTGGGGGTTCACAATTTAGACATTCCAAGATTTCGCGATTCTGAACTTGATATTCTGAAACTCGAGATTCTGGGATTTCATATATATATATATACATACATATATATATATATATATATATATATATATATATATATATATATATATATATATATATGGTAGTGCCCTGTGCAATCGAAGAAACAAAGATATTTAAAGCAGATTTTTCTTCACAAGAAAAACTTGTGGATAACACATTCCTTATATATTTACAATATGTCGAATGCACTCTAACATATGAGCCTGACAATTTAAGATTCTAAAATTCAAAGTTGCAGAAGTATGTACTTTTTTCCCATACCTCTCAGTAAATTTCCTATCTTTATTAGAATGAGTAGGATTGGAATTAACTAAGTGCTTAGCAGCAGAGGAGTCAACTAAGGTTACTGCTGCTAGGTCAGGTTTGAGATTGTAAAAGATTGAGGAACTTTATACATCCTATGTGCCTTTTTAGGAACAGCTGTGTGACTATCAGGAAAATTGCAAGCAGTAAGACACACATCCTCTGAAGGAGACAGGATAGGAGGAATTAGTGTAGGTTCTGGAAAATCCTTCTGTAACCACTCATAGTATCTTTTGGAGGGACTGAGAAATCTCTTTTTTTCTCCTACTGAAAACACTGGCACATTCTAGCAATGGTCTCAGAGATATAGAGAAACCCCCACAGGGAGAATCACAAATATACCTTTCCTCTGAGTCTGAATCAGAAAACTGAGGTTAAAATGCTGAATCCATCCCTACATCTTCCTGTTCAGTTGCAGAATCTTGAATCTCTTCATGAAAGGCAGCATCCCTCTTTTTCTTAACAGAAACTAGTCTACAAGAAGGATCAATGACTTGAACTAGACCCTGTGCCAGTCTGAGTAAACTACTTATATCCAAAGAAATTTGATGAGGAATAGATAAATGCTTGGTTTTCTGTTTCTTTTTGATAGGAAAAATGGGGCCAACTATATTATTAATGGCAACTGCTGCTTCCCCAGGGATGGGCACTGCATTCTGATATAAAAAGGAAACCTTCCCTGTTCCCCCCACCAGGACTGACAAGGGTAGTTCTCCCTTACCCACTGAGGTGCCCCAAACTGCCACAGATGACATGGCTAACCCCAGTCCATTGTGACTGTTGGCGCAACACCAGAGGAAGCCGGGGTAAAAGGTGAATTGTCTGAGGTAAACAAATGGCCACAGCAAAGTTACCCACCTGTGGCTGAAACAAATGCTAGCATGCTGTGGTGGCAAAGGCTGTTTGCTTAGCTTTTTCTTTTTTGTGATTGGAAGAAGTTCTGACAGTGGGAGTGAGAAGCTGTTCCAAAGTCAAGCTGAAAATGGTGCCTCTATCCTGGGGAAAAACAAGCAACAATGCCAGGAAAACTACTAGTCCTCAAAAGTTTCCTTTTTGAAAGAAAAAGCACAGTAAAAAGCACTTTCAAACATCATGGCAGCCCCATAACCTTAAAAGAAACATAATTTATTCACAGAAAATAGTTTATCAGTTAGGTAACACTACTTTTAAATTGACAGAATCAATGAGGGCTCTATTTAAAAGTATGTTACAGCCTAAAGGCAATCCATTAAAACACAGCTCTCCTGGCTTTAAAATAGTTTTCCTAAAGAAGAACGTAATAGCGCATCAGTAAAAATAAAAAATGTAATTGTTTTTTTCCTCAAGGGAACTTATCTGCTCAGTTAAGGAAGCACAACCTGAATGTCCATCCTCAAAACCCTCAGAGGAGAGTATTCTTTGGCAGCAGTAAATCTCTGAAGGGCTTTGCATCCAAACTTGTCTTTTAGCCAGCTCACTTTGTGCCACTTGATAGTTTGGGCACATGGAAGCTTTGGAAGTTGACCAGCTCTTATGTCCTTTGCAGGATACAACTCATAAAGATAAGGTTACTGCAGCATTGCCCGGAAGCTTTGGAAGCTGGTTAGCTGTTATAGCCTTAGTAGGATATAACCCATATAGCTAAGGCTAATGCAGCAGTAATCATTCAAACATCTACTGTTACTTTTTTCAAAGTCTCTAGGTAGTTAAGATGTCTACCTCTCAGCACAAGCTTTGTTAATATGCTTAAGCAATGAGTTTCTCTCTGGAGTGAAAAAAATATATATGTGAGAGTTTACTGCTGCATTAGTTAGGGTCAGGCATTTGCTTTGCAGGTCTTGGAGAATATCTGCAAGAAATATGCTGGAAGTCTTAAGATTAAGATTTTGAATAACTTTATGTCTGCCTGCTTAGAAATGTTATTTTGTGATTTAGACTGGAAGGAAATCATAGTTGAAATTTGGTCAAGGTGAAGGTAAGAAGAATGAGATGAGGCAGTGGTCATTAAAACTAGTTGAAAGGACTTTGAAGAAAGAGATGACATTTGGATTGTTAATGATAACAAGGATGAGAAGAGAATGCTTCCCTGACGTTTGATCTGGATAGATAGGTTATTTAATTATTTGAGATAGGTGAAGTTCAAATAAAATCCAATAATTTTATTTTGCAGATCCCAAGGAGGCAAAAGTTAAAATCGTCCTATTATAATAATAGAAGAGGAATATGGAATAGGACACCAGTTAATTATGATTCTGGGTACTTTCTTATTATAGCGGCCCCGGCGATAGTGGCCTTGATTAATGCAGTTCAGGGATTATGTATGTTATGTATTTTATGAACAAGTCTGTGAACAGACTGATATTCTTTAAGAAATGCTGTAACTAAAACATTAGAGAATGTTGTGACCTGCGGGTGATGTCAGTCTTCAGAAAGGCTTTGAACTGTAAGCAGCTTGGTTCTATGCACCGCTTTATTTTTTGCTACTTTGGCAAGGTATATTCTTCTACAGATACAAAAATATGAACTAAGACAAGGGTTCAGTGCAACAGCAAGAGAACTCCAGTCAAGCCAGCTACCTATCACTGACCAAAAAAGTGTGAGTCAAACTTTTCTCATTAAGCCCCATAATGCTCTTGGTTAAGAAAATGCATAGTCCAAGCAGCACAACTAGGAAAGTAACATTGTCAAACCACTGTACAACCTCAGGGAATGTGATGTTTTACAAATGTATCAAAACTCTTGCTTCTAATATTATTCCCATTCATCTTATTCTGTACACTATATACTATGTCTGACAACATATGCATTGCGGCAGGTGTCATAAATTGAAAATATCAAATTAAACAACATCATATGCACAGTAGCTGACAAGATGTCTAAAATTCAACAGCAATGTTATTATACAATTTCAATTAATTAAAGTCAATTAGCAAATATGTCTGCAAAATAAGACTACTTTAATCATTTACATTTCAAAAATAGACTTACTTCTCCATGGCGGTTGCTTTGGCAACCATATTTCATGATTAATTGCCCTGTTTACTCTATCACTGGGGCTGCTATAAGAAGGAAGTACCAGATTTTGAAATATTTTAATGTTGGGAAATGGAGGGATAGAGACTATGTACAGGAAAAGTTTTAGGCAGGATTTTCAATAATATCTGTCAAATTGGGTTATATATTTGACAAAAGGTATATAATTGCTCTAATTGACTGTTACTACTCACAGCGCTTATTGATTATATGGAGGCATAGAAACAGGTGAAGGAAAACATTTAGAAATAAATTCTCTCTCTAAATATACCATAAGCTTGTTTTTCTCTCACTTCATATTACAATTCCTATTTGTTTTAGACTAACTTATCTTTAATTTTCTGCAAACTATCTAAAATTTCTCTAAATATTAAATGATTGTCATATACCTTGCATCGATTTTTAATCACTGTTTTTATATTATGTCTAAATTGTTATAATTATTTCAACTGCAGATGGTTTTGCTTTATTTTTGAAGATTAGAAAATTAATATTCTGTAATAATGTGGAGCTTTTCTCCCAGGCCCTCTGCTGAAAATGGGCTTCTCCCCAGTCGGACTTTACCGGTAATCAAATGTCAGTAAGTATATAAATAGGAAAATGGAAAGCATAAATGGACATGGAATGGGTTCAGCACTGCTCCATTTGTGAAGAACAATATTCGGAACAGACTAGAGAATGATCTGGGTGTTTAAGGTAAATGTGTTCCTTTTTAGAGAGTGAGAAGATGCATGCTATCGAGTCTGTAGTGGAAGACTACAAAGAGATTTTAGTTACTTTTTTGGGGGGGTCTGGGAGTCAAAGTGTAGGTGCAAGATGGTGAGAGAGTTTTAGAAAAAAATAGGATGTTGTAGTTAACACTGGAGTAATTATTAACATTATGGTTTTAATGCATCCTAGGGGTAGAAATATAAAAATGGCAACAACTCAGAATGTAATAAGTGGCTGCATTGTTTTAGAATGTGTAAGCCTAATTAAGTAGCAGGTTATATGACAAGGAAGAAGGAAAAATAAAAGCTTGATGAGTTTGCAGAGTGGGAAATGATTAGTGAGAACTGTGAGGGGATGTGATGTGATAGTTCTTAGGCAGTTAAATAAAAATAAGTGGAATTGAAGACACGGGAAATGAAAATTAAATAGTGGTATATGCAAAAGAAGACATGAAAAAGTTGGACAAAAATATATAACAAAATTCAAAAACCTCCACATTGCAAACAACCTAAGCTACCACCAACTTATGTAGGTGAGACCTCAGCTTAACATCTGTTCAAATTCAGGAGTGCAGCACCTCTTTATGTTACACTGCACTGCATTTTCAACAGTCTATCTTTTTCATGTGGGAAAACAGCCAACAGTCTTCTGCTCCAGAGGCTTGTGTGCTGATTGTTCTACTAGCAAATAGAACCCTCAGTGCACTCTTAGTATAGCTATTATTTGCTTTACTCTGTATTAACACAATTGAATGTGCATGTAGTATTAACCCAAGCAATGTTTTAGGAACCTAATGGAACACAGAATATTTTTATGTTATACAGTATTTGCTATTCAATTTTTGCTCATTCATGTCTAAATATGGTTACAGTTCTACAGATATTAATAAAACATGTTACTGGTTTTGCAAAGAAAAAAAAAAGATACAAAATATCTAGTGAGAGCATGGAAAGAACCTAACTCATTTTAAGGCATGTGTACTGTAGAACCTTGAAGTATGCTGTTTCTCTATTTGCCTGTGAGCTTGTTTTGAATATTTTAAGGTGCCCACATTTGTGAGGCTTTGCTCATCCTGCAGCCATATTTAACCTTCCACTGTGTAGCTGCAGGCACTTAGAACCTTAACTTTCTCCCTTAACTTTCCCTATATAACCTACTCAGCAAATTGTCAGTGTATTTAATAGACAGTAGTTGCCCAAAGAGCCTTTGGTTTGTGGGAATAGGCACTTTCCTATTTGTGTGTAGACTGAAATTGTTAATTTTTAGACCAAGCTTAGATTATTCATTTTAGGCAGATAGCACATCAGTAAATCTGCTCATAACCTGTAAGTGCTTCCCCCATTCAGCCCACATTAGTATGCAACTAGAAGCATGGATTTACACTTTTCAAATGTTTCCTTGTCTAGCTTATTTGAAATGGGCATCATGAGTCAATGTAGCAATTGTTTCATGTTTATAAACAGCCACTTTACACATTGCCACTATAAATAAGAAGCAGGTAGTCAGTACCACACAACAGTACACTAAACTAATCACACAGAGCTCAGACTAAACACTTAGAATTACATATTTTGAGGCTCTTAAAAGTAACCTACATAACAGAAAAAGACCTCCTCCCAGACATACTCTAAGACATAAGTACCTTAAAGTAGCTTCAGGTAGTGTTTAACCAAGCGGCAAGACTTTCAGTAACATGGAAACACACTGCCACTCACGAAATGCAAGAATTCTTAAATGTTAAATATTTTCTAAAAGACCAGAAACAATGAAATGCCTATATATATTTAATAATAAACAATAAAAGCATGAAAGTATTGCATACCTATTTACAATAAACACCAGAGTTTCAGTCACAGGAAATATTAAAAAAAAACAACACTGATGCAAAGTCTCAGAAAGCTAGAGAAAAAAAAAACAGCTAATCTCACTATACTTTTAACTGATTGAAGAATTACTGTTCCCTAGTTAAGATGAATGCATTATTCAACCCAAAACTGTTGTCAGCCATGTAATAAATTTTCCACAGTGCCTTAACCTTGGACAAGATGTTATCCTTTTTATTACCACACATACTTTACACAGCCTAGTACCTGAAACCTAAACTTCTAATAAAATGAACTGTCATTATAAAAATAAATGAATGACAAAGCATATGAAGGATATTAATAAATGACCAAACTATGTGCTAAGAGGGAGAATTAAGAGGTAACAACGTGCTTAAGTTAGAAGTAAGGTGACCGATTCATTAAATGGCTGATCGAAA
Organism: Protopterus annectens; assembly: GCF_019279795.1. Taxonomy (NCBI): domain Eukaryota; kingdom Metazoa; phylum Chordata; order Ceratodontiformes; family Protopteridae; genus Protopterus; species Protopterus annectens. Next base: position 26,891,169 of record NC_056736.1, on the reverse strand, counting down.
CTCTGGGAGAATAGGAAATTGTCTAAATCCTTAAGCAGTCCATAGAAATCCTGGGATGAATAATGTATCCATCATTCTACATTTTATATCAAATAGAAGAAAAGTTATTTAACTGAACAGATTATGCAAGCATATTGCTATAAGGTGTAGTTAATTGATAATGCAATGAATCTATAAAATGTCACTGGTACTCTGAAATAAGCATCAATGATGTATTACAAGCTGAAGAAGGAGTGATATATGCATTATTTTTGGTGATTTGACTCAAAATAAAATATATGTTGTCCTGACACTGTGAATGTCTGGCATCATTATATGCAGATGCTATAGAGTAAAGTTAGGAAAACACAAAAAAAGGAATGCTAAGATTTAAAACAGAAAGACAATATACATTTACCATACAGATTAGAAACTGTTTGCATGCAAGATTGAAGGCTTCACATGCACAATAGTAGACTAATGACATAAAAGATCAAGGGATATCATATGGCTGATGGTTTAATTACAGGGCACAATATTGTGCTCAGTTTGTGTTATAAACTGCAGTAGTGTGCTCAGTTTGTGTTATAAACTGCTGTTCTCAAACACAACCCTCTAGCATTACTCTGTAAGCAAAACAGCAATACAGATACGAATACCAGTATTTCATTTGTCAGTGTAATGAAGAATGTTACTGATATTCTTGAAACAATGCCTCCTCAGCTGTTCATATCACTTATTCAGAGTATTTGCGCACATACATTTTGGCAGGATCTGTCACATGTAAAGCTTTGATAATGCTGGCAGAGACTTTTTTTACATTGCCCTTGCAATAAATTCACTTTGTTCCATAATGAATCTGCTACAGAGGCTGATTTCATAAATTGTTTTAGGACTGCTATTGCTTCAATTTCCAATTATTTGCTGCAGGGCACATTTATAATTGGTGTGATATAGCGTAAACACTTTGCTATTAGCTGTAAACACAGCATGTCATATATAAGAGAGAGGTTTGGTGTAGTTATGAATAAGTTCAAAAACTCTGTTTTAGCTTATATTTCTTTCCAAAAGGAATGTTGTCACTGGCATTTATCCATCTAGGAATATTAATATGTTTCTCTGACTGAATAAATGAAAATAAAACAGGAAAGGAAATAGCCAGTCAATGACATTTCTTCAATTGACAGCTGTTCATCTTTACAGCGCATGTGGATAAAGATTGTTTCAGTGCCAAACAAAGCAGTGATCTGATGTGAACATGATTTATGTAGTCAATAATGAGATAAACTCAGAAAAATGCATTTATATTATACTTGTGCTATAATCACTTTATTTTTTTTCATTTGTTCCATTTACAATAAATGCAGGGTTGACTTTGTACATATTTGTCATGTAGATGCTTCATTATTTTTTCAACATATGAAATGCAATGATACATTTTTTTCTTTAGACATTAGTTAATAACCAGCCAAATACTATAGCAAGCAGACATGTTTGCATTACACATAAATCAATGAATGAATAATGGTTATGTTATTCATAATCATTCAGATTTTTAAATGCACTTATTATTTTTCTTCATCTAAGTTTTGCTTATTGTAACCTGCTGCATTATGCATACAGAAGTTCACAGACTAGATTATTGGAAAATGTATTTATTTCAATGTACTGCTTAATGATAAAGAGTGTACGTCTCTCTGTTCTTGCATGTTAGAGCCCAACTGCAATTACAAAATGGTCATCCCTATTTATGAATGCTAGTTAGTTAATAATCACAGGTCACTAAAGTTTTTCTCACAGCAAATAAAGGCTCACACTGTCGTAGTTACAGGTATTGAACTGTAACTGTTCATGAACTGAGAAACAGAAAATATCATTCAGTTTAAGTGTGATTGCTGCCTTCAAACAAATCAGAAATACATTCATCTAATCCTTCACAATAAAACTACTTTAAAAATAAATAGGTCAGGCAATAAAATGACATTTACTAATATCAATGTTCTCATTAGCAAAAAACAAGTGGCTTTTCACTTTTCATTAAAAATCATTTGACTGCATGCCCCTTTTCTTCTGATAAAGGTTTATGTTGTTCGGCATGCTAAATAACGAAGTCACATTTCTTCTCAATAAAATGCATTGCAACAGTAAGGTTGAAAATCTGAATTTTTAACTTTTTTGCCCATTATTCTACATGCAATATGCCATCCCTCTTAAAAGAAAGAAAAGAGAAAAAAAGAGTAACAACAATGACAATAATGATTAAGTACTCCACACCATGGCTACATTATGCATGAAGCAACAGAATTGTGTGGCCCCGAACAGTGGAAACATTGAATTCCTTTATATTGATAAGGCAATGGGCAGTGGTTTGGTGTATGGAATATGAATAAAGACCTGCAAACATAGAATTGCTGTGTAACTACAAATCAGTCCACAATAATCAGTCAAGTGTCACTAACTCTGTTCTGAGAATTACACTGCTGTTAGATCCTGCATTTCTACATGATGAATGCATGTGAATCTCCTTGGGCCAGATTCATTAAGCCTACACTAAGCGTACACTATATGTATTCAATAAAACCTTATCACATTGTTTGGGCTTTCTAGTCACTCAGAAAGATTACACTAAGTGTACACGTAGTCTAAACATTAGGGTAACATTTATGAATCCCTGTCACTATTTAAAATGGCAAGAGCATTAGGAGGAAAACTAAAATTAGGAGGAAGAATATGTGAGTTATGTCCGTATCGTTTGTTCATTCAGAACAGTATACATTTAGTGCACAGCGTAGACTTTATTGAATCCCTGAAATTATTTATGCACAAGATCTCAGACTATCTCTTAGCATTCATGAGATCCATTCTGAATTACATGGTTGTGTGACACAGCTATCACAACAACATGATGACACCTAGTCAGGCTAAGGCCCTCACATATACAGGTAGCAGACATTTTGTGTAGGTATGTAACGCCATACCTATTGATGGTATCAAACACTTCTGAGATCATTACTATTGCCCTTTGGAGTTGATAGGTAAGAAATAGAATTAAAGTTCTCGTGAAAATATTCATTTTCCAAAGGAGCTATTTTTGACTCAAGCATGCTATGACTAAGTGCTCACATATTCATGCTGACTTTCCTTAATAAGACAAATGGGTTACAGATACTGTACCATTACAATGATGATTCATAAATCTTATATTGTCACACTAAACTGTGCAATGCTGCCAGTAGCAACCATCAGAACAACCATAAAAATATCAGAGAAAAAAACAAAACACAAACCAGGATAAAGTATCCTCTCAAAACCAATAAAATCCCAACAACATATATAAAGAGGATACACCAGGACAATCAAAGCCAACCAAACGAATTCCAAAGAAAATTATTTGGTTTAATTCTCTTTGGAATTCGTTTGGTTGGCTTCGATTGTCCTGGTGTATCCTCTTTATATATGTTGTTGGAACCATAAAAATATCATTAGGTTAGAGAACTTGTGGTTTTGACACAGCTATAATTATAGAATGATATACAGCCTTCATCCTCTGTTGTATCATCTTACAAAACTTTGCTCTCAGGTGTTTTCTCTGGGTGATGCAGCAGTAGTAACTTGAACCAAGTCTGTGACTTATCAGATTTAGATATGGCAACATTTTGAAAGCTACGCAGCCTTGTTTTCATATCCTCTCTTATGTATTTCTGTTTACCTGTTCTAGTATGCGTGACAACCAGTTCATCTGGTTTCTTAAACATCATAACTTCACTTGCTTGCTTTGTCTAAAAGTATAAATTAATTTTCAAATGAAATCCCTCCGCATTCATACAACAAAAATTAATTAAGCTATCTTTCATCAATTGTCCACTTTCAAGAAGTTTATTCCACTTTGTCTTCAAAACGTCTTCCAAATGTCTATAATTGTCTTATCTCTTTTTCACATTAATGATACTTCATCATGTTTTTTTTTTTTTTTTTTTTTTTACTTTATTAACTCTGTATGGTATTTTACAATCAGATGCCATCTTCAAGCATGGTGCACCATATACCATATCTCAATTACAGTTGGATGCATTATTTCCTACCCTATCTTTATTCTCTGACACCTTTTGGTTTCCCATTGAGTTCATCATCTCCTTCCTCCTTTTATGATTGTCACTATTTTAGTATTCTAGTACCAACTTCATTGGTTTTTTCATTTCCTCTACCATGTTTTCCTCAGGCTATTCAGCCTCTGCAATCTTCTCCTCACGTCTAGGAATCTCTTGTATTACTCATGCTCCCATATTGATTTTGTCCAGTTACAGGTTTGAGTGATAATAGTTTTAGTACTGAGCAGTCCAATAATGTTCATTTGACTTTTTTTTTTCATGTGCTATCCTGTTTCTTTATGCCCCATATAGAGCATTCCCAAGTATGTTGTGCATCCTTTGGAACCATGTCTCCCCAAACCTTGTGTCCAAGCTTCTAGTATTCTGCCACTCACAATTCAAAACATTTGTGTTATTCTTCCCTCTTCGTCTTGACCCCTGCATAATTTACTATTATCCTTTTTACTTCTTTTTACTAATCTTATGGAGGTTAGACATGATCTATGCAATATTCTTAGGCTTTGATCTCTCGCTCCTTTTATTTTTTGTATGTTACTCACTGCATAAAATGTCCTCTGCCAGCATCTGCAACTCCCATCTATCCTTCCTTTCCCCAATTCTTTCTCATTCTCTTTTCTCCTACCTCATGCCTTCATTACCATAGTTTGTATTTCAGTGTTAATGCCTTCATTTTTTTAAATCTTTCCATACCATCCATTTCTCTGTATATATTTTCTTCTCTCCTCTTGAGCTGTCCCAATTCTCCTTCAGATTTTTATATTTTCTTCTTGTCTTTTCTCTTCTGTTACATAGATTTTTGAGGTCTCTTTTGCCTCACTTCATGTACTCAGGCCAATTTAGCACTGCAACATTCATGTTCTTTAGTAAACTTCTCAATTTTTCCCTCTGTCTTACTTTCTTTTGCTTAAACTTCTTCTCATTTGTATCTATAGAGTGAATGATATTACTTGTCAGTGCATACTTTGCAGCAACGTTTCTATTCATTCTCATTTTGCTTTGCTCAATCTTTTTTCCTTGCCTTTACTGACCCAGTCATCTATGTCTATTTGCACCTGTTGGTGTCTTTTGTCCCAAGGGTCTATTTGTGTTTTGATTAACAGACTATCCAGACATACATGCTTACATCTCAACAGCTTACTACAAAATGGAAGTCAGGCTTGCATATGCTCAGTATTTATACACTTCTGCAAGCCCCTAGAAAGCTTCTTAAAGCTGTATACATACACTGATCTACATCTTCCCTCTTAAATAGATTGCTCTCAATGAAATATCATTGGAATAAGATATACAATAATACAGACATTAGAAACAAACACAATGTTCATGTCTAAGTTGTCATGTGTCTGTAACATGGTCTGGAAATGTGACCTGATCTAGTAACATACTAATCAGAAATGGGTTTGGCAACGGGGACAGTATTTAGTGAACAACTCATATCAGGGACTTCGGGATTCATCTCAGGAACAGGGATATTTACTGAAACGTCCTCTGGAACTTGAACACTGAGATAAAGAGTCTTTCTCTCAGGCTAGGTGTTGTGGTACCAGTTTGGACACCAACATCAAATGTCACTGATTCCACCTAAACTCTGCTCCTTAAGATTCCAGAATGTATGATGTCGGTTCTGGGCAAATACTTTTCACAACTCCAATCCGATCAAAACCTTTGCACATTTGCAGTCTATCTGTCTCTCCTTCACATAATGGATTGAGTGGTTTGCTGGGCTTGTCATTATAAGACTTCTGGGATAGGAATTTATTTATCAGATGAGCTTTCACAGATATGTTATTCTTAACATTTGGAACCAACAAACTACTGCTGATTGGTAATGTGGTTCTGGTTTGTCTCTACAGAAGTCCTGGGCAGGTGAACCAAGATGTTCATCATGAGGAATATTTCTGAGATTGAAGAGATTCAGGAAAACATCACTATTGTCTCGTTTCGACTTCTCTAGTAACTGTTTCACACTTTGAACTACTTGTTCTGCCAAACCATTTGACTGAGGGTATTCAGGACTACTCGTGACATGGATAAAGTTCCACTCTTCGGCAAATCTTTTGAACTGCTGGCTAGTAAACTGTGTGCCATTGTCAGAAATGACTTTGTGCAGACTAGGGTGGGAGGTTGATATAATGGTTAAGGTTTGTACCTTACAGACACAAGGTGTAGGGTTTGATTATCACATGAAATAATTGGCTAGGCTTAAAATGGCCCAAAAGAGCCATTAGCCTAGTACTAATCTATAAACCTATGAACCTACCATGGACTGCAAAATGATGCTTTAACTTAGTAATGACAGTACTGGATGCAAGATTAGGAAGTAGATTGATCATCAACCAATTAAAAAAGAGTCTATTAACATCAAGTAGTGTTGACCATTCCACTTGAAAATGTCAATGGCTACTGTCGAGCAGGTAGTTCAAGAGTCTGGTTTACTTGAAGTGGTTACTTCTGTTGATGTGGCTTTGTACTATTACATACAGAACAAGATGAAAGTACTCTCTCAATGTCTAGTGACATAGAAGGCCAAAATGCTAGTCCTCTCACCCTCCTTTTAGTAGAATTGGTTCCTGTGTGGCTATGATGCAATATAGCAATAAACTCTTGTTGCAAAGACTTTGGAACAATTACGTTCGGACCTTTCATGACGATACCATTGTCAGACAAAATCTCATCTCTGTAAGGAAAATAAGGTTGTACTTCTTGAGGTAAACTAGATTGCTTTGACGGCCATCCTCAATTGATAAAGTGGTTGAGCTTCTGTAAAACAGGATCTGAGACTGTATGCTTTCTAAGCTCATCAAGACAAGTGCAAGAAAAATGTCTCACTTCCATGACTTCAAAATCAAGTTTCTCATTCTCATGCTGTTCAGTGGTATTTCTAGGTGATCTGGATAAAGCATCAGCAAGACAAAGAAGTTTGCCTTTCATGTAGACAAGGTTAAAATTGTACTTTTGTAATCTCAACATCATACACTGCAATGTGTCTGGAGCTGTATGCATAAGCTTTCTCAAAATAGTGACTAGAGGTTGGTGGTCTGTTTTTATCTGTATAGGTCTACCATAAATATAATCATGGAATTTTGAACATGCAAACACAATTACCAAAAGCTCTTTCTCTATCTGAGAATACTGCATTTCAGTTTGGGTTAGAGATCTGGATGCATAGGCAACAGGTTGACCCTCTTAAAGAATGATTGCACCAAGACCAAATTCCAAAGTATCACAGGAAAGAGTAACTGGCTTGTGATCATCCTAGCATGTGAGAGTTGGTGGACTGGCAGTTCTCTGTTTCAGGACTTCAAATGCTCTTTGTTGCTGTTACAACCATCACCAGGATACATCTTTACATGTCAGGTCTCTAAGCAGTGCTACTAGATGTCTTAAATCTGGAATGAACTTGCCTAGATAGTTAACCATGCCAAGAAAACAGTGAAGGCCTTGAACATTGTCTGGAGTTGGCATCTCAAGAATAGCTTGGAAGGTTCTGGTCATAAGCCTGAACTGGTAAACAAAGGACCAACATAAGTAACTTCTCATAACCTGAACTTGCACTTCTGAGGATTCAGCCTAAGATTCACATGACGTGCTCTTTCCAGAACTTTTTTCAGGTTTTTCATGTTCAGTTTCACCATTATCTCCTACTAGAAGATCATCTACTATAATAGCAGAAGGATACCCAGAAAATAATTTTGATTCATTCCACGCTGAAATACTTCACTGGCAGAATTTATCTCAAATGGCATTCTTACCTGCCAAAAGGAGTACTGAATATAGTTAGCAACAAGGACTTTTTGTCAAGCAAAATTTGCCAAAATGAGCTCTTTGCATCGAGGACAGAAAAAACAGTGGCATTTGGCATTAGAGCTATAACTTCTTCAACTGTGTGCATTGGATGATGAGGTCTTTTCAATGCTTTGTTTAAATCTTGTGGATCAGTACATACTCTGATATCATCTGAGCTTTTCTTATGAGCAACCACTATGGAAGATAACCATTCAGTGGATTCATCAACTGGACAAATTACACCTGTTGCACCATTTTATATAACTCAGCTTTGACTCTGTTCTGCATAGCTACTGGACCTTTATGGGCTGGCCTGATAACTGGGATGACCTCTGGGTCTAACTTCATGGAGTACACAACTGGAAGCTTCCCTTGTCTGTCTTCAAAAAGATCAGCATAGGTAGAGAAAATATGCTGTGTGAAATTAGAACTATGTTTTTTTTTAAGCTAATATGATGTTCTTCCCTATTAAATGAAAGCAGTCCCATTTTTCAAATAGTCTCTGAGCCCTAATAATGACTAGATATACCTTTTGATGACATAAAATAACAAGTCTTAGTTTCTCCCATTAGAGCAACATGAAAGTACTACTAAGCCCAAGGTTTGAATCTCTTCACCACAATAAGCAACAGGTTTTGCTCACTTTGCCAAATCAAACTTTTCACTAACACATACTCTAGCAAATGTTTCTGCAGACATAACACTGCTCTTTGAACCTGTGTCAGCTTTGAGCTCTATTGGTCTCCCATTTATCTGAACAGTACAAAATTCTTCATTCTTCGCCCATAAATCTACTGCATTGAATGTTTCATGAAGCATCATTGACACACCATCAACATAAAAAGTAGGGTCACAGCTTTCTAATTGATCAACTTGTCTCTGAATGTTCCCTTTTAATAAAAGAATGTGCTCCTTTTGATTTACATAACCTTTTGAAATGATTCCACTTATTGCATTTGTAACATTGCTGACCAAAAGCTAAATATTTTTCTCTTTTAGGCTTATGACTTCCACCACAATTACGACAGTTGGTTATGAAACTGGGTATAGGCACATGCTTTGAGTTTGCTGACTTACTGTTATGCTTCACTAAGACTGTGCATACTCTGGAATTTGCTAGAAATCACAGGGTTTTCCAGTGACTGTTGCAGGGTTTACAGTTGCTGCCATGTGCTTGGGCCTGTTTCTTTTAAACACTTGCTGCATACTATCAACATGACCTTTAGAAGTCACTGAAAGCATGCATCTCTCATTTGTAAGCATATTTGTGTGCAGTCTCAATGGCCTTATTCAAAGTTAAATCACTGTCATGAAGCAAAATCTTTCTCACAGCATCATCTTTAATATCACATACAATGTCCATTATCACCTCTTTCCTTAAATTACCAAATCTGCACATTTTAGCCTTATTTCTCAAATCTGTTATATATGCTGCAAAAGTTTCACCAGGCTTTTGATACCTTGTATAAAATATGTGTCTTTCCATTGTAACATTTGTTTTGGGGTTACACATTTCTCAAAATTTACATTTGAAGCACTCAGCTTTTTCCCTTGACTCAGCCGGTACAACTATATGATGGTTTTCCCCCTCTCCTGCAAAGACAGCAGGTGCATGCACAAATGAATGCTCCCTTTCTATGGCTTCTGACCCAGACAAATTAAGCAGAATAAATGCCTTTGTACATTCATCTTTATCAAACAATTCAGCCTTTATGAAAATATTGCACTCTTGCTCAAACACCTTCCAGTTCTCTGCAATATTACTGTCAAACACAAGTGGACAAAGTTTTCAAAATCCATCTGCATGCCAACATATTATGCCCAAACACACTGAAAAATATGGCCCTTGTAATTATATATGAACAAGCTGCTATATGTGCTTGTAATAACATTCAAATGCACAATAAACTCTTCAAAATGCTTTACTTTGCGAAATACGCATTGTAATGACTGTTTTGCAAAATAACTGTACTGTAATACTGCACAAACATGCAAACACCATACACTTCAGACAACTCAGCTTTAAGTAATGTGAAAAGGTAGTACTTAGCCAACAAATTGTGGTTGTTTCCCTTATTTTATTCATTTTAAGCAATTTGGACTTTATTTATATTTCTGTTAATACATCATAGCTTTGTATATTTCTGTTACATAGAAATTCATTTAATGTATTCTGAATGCCTCGTTTCATATTTTGCAAATAAGAATTAGTCTGAGCGAGTTTTAATACCTGAAATACATTTCTGACCTGCTTTGCGAATTATACATGCAGTAGGGATGATTCACTCCTTTATATTCCTCCAGTGTTAACTGAGTACTTCTCAGTCTCAAAGCTGAGGAATCTGCATCTCATTCTGGCACAATGTTGGTCATCCATTTTTAGTATAGATGACAAACAGGTGGGGTAGTTTGTTTATATGCTTTATTACACAGAAACACATCAGGATGGATAGCAGCATTACAAAATATAAACAAATTGATTAAAAGACTATCCAGACATAAATGCTTACATCTCAGCAGCTTACTACAAAATGGCAGTCAGGTTCACACATGATCAGTATTTAGACACTTATGCAAGCCCCGAGAAAGCTTCTTAAAGCTGTACACACCCACTGAAATACAACTCTGTGTCCAACATTGAGCCCTTGGAACTTGAGGCATTTTTTTCTGTTTTATCTCATCTGTTGCCCATCTCATCTTCAGTTTTCCTGCTCTTACTTTCACTATCTTTTTGTCGTTCCATCTAACTTCTGACAATTCTTTAAAATTTTCAAATGTCTCTTATAATTTCCATTGCTGCAGTGACATCCACTCATTCGCATATAAAGCAAACAAATATTTTATCCCCTCCTTTTCCTCAGTCATTGCAAAATTGTGTCTGACTTCTAATGACACCTCCTCAGTTTCAAGCATGAATAAACGTGGGGATAGTGGACACCCTTATCTGGTAACCCTCTCCATCATTGTCTCTTCAGATCCTCCTCAATTAATGAGTGCTTCAGTCTCATGGTCTTGGTTCATGGCCTGTATCAATTGTATTAACTCTTCCCATACCTGCATCTTCTATAGCTATTCCCATCTCATCAATTCAAATGCCTTTACAGGTCAAAAAGCAAAATTCTTCCCACATCTTCTTGCTTCTCTTCCTCTCTGTACATGAATTCCATTTGGTTACACCATTTTTTCTGCCTTCCTTCCCATCACAAATGCAATTTTGACATTCTTGCATTATTTTTGACAATACAGGGGTGGAGGTTGGCATAATGGTTAAGGTATTTACCTTAGAAACATAAGGTGCAGGGTTTGATTCTCACATGGGGTAATTGGCTAGGCTAAAAATGGCTCAGAAGGGCAGTTAGCCTAGTACTAATCTATGAACCTATGAATACTTCAACCAGTTCTCCTGCCAACACCTTTTTCCAAAATTTTGATATCTACATTACTTAAAGAGGCAGGCCTATTATTTTCCATTTCCTCCATTTCTCCTTCCTCTGTGCATATCATGGTTATACTGATCCTCATCATTTATTTATTTTAATTATTTTTATTTATTTTACATTTGTTTACCGGAATAGTCCAACTGGATACATGTCCATTTTCAGCGGAGGCCTGGGGAGAAAAGCACCACATAGACAAACTTACACAGATTACACAGAAGTTAGCAAACAATTATAAAAACAAAGTGATTATATACAATGGCTTAGTAGTGTTCTCTAGTAGGGACTCACAATTCTCATGGACAGACACAATTAAAAGTAAGAGACATCAGATTGGAAGCAGAGCTTGGTGACATAGTTTCAAGTTATGATAATTACAGAATATGCTTTTAGTTTATAACTTAATCAGGGTTGGTACATGGGCACAGCCAATTCACTTTGAGATACTGTTTGAGTTTTTTTTTGAAGAGACTTTTGGAGGATTGTAGGGTTATATAGTTTGGCAGCAAATTCCAGGTTTTGCCAACGAAATTGGCAAACAGGGATTCACCATCAGAGTTATTAGCTTTTTGGGTTTGGACCAGTAGTTTATCGGCTGACCGTAGGGATCTTGGGTTGCTATATGGCTTAATAGTATTTTTAAGTAGCAGGTATCCTCAGGGTGGTACAAAAGTTTGTGCGCTATTAAGAGTTGATTAAATTGAATTAAGCTGGCCAGTTCTAGCCACTCAAGTTGTTTAAGGTTCTGGCAGTGGTGGGTTCTATAGGTGGAGCCAGTGGCGTATCTGGCAATATGATTGTAGCTATGGGACAGCTTACCTAGTTCAGATTTGTTGAGGTTAGAGAGTACAGGCAAGCCATATAAAAGAGTAGAGAGTAGGTGTGATCGGGCGATTGCAGTCATAGACAGTGGAGTTAAAAATGTCTTGTTTCTATACAGTGATCCAAGCTTCTTATTGATGGTCTGTATGGTTTTGTTGATCTGTAGGTCAAATTTGAGATTATTGTCTATGATAACCCCTAGCAGGTTGGTGTGATTATCTGGGGAAGTAGTAGTACCATTGTTAGATGTGACAGAGAATGAAAGTGTGGTGAATCTGCTAGTGGGGGAGAAGAGTAGAAGTTTAGTTTTATTGGGGTTCAGAAGTAGGCACTGGTTGGTGAGACAGTTCTCGATAGTGTTAAATGTGTTTTGGGTTAAGTTTTGCAGTTCGGATGGGGAGGTGGCTGAGCAGATCAGAGTGGAATCATCTGCATATTGAATGATGGTAGCTTTAGGGATAGCAGTGTGAAGGTTGTTGATAAAAATAGAGAAAGTAGTGGACCTAGTATGGACCCTTGAGGGACACCAAGTGTGAGAGGTAGCTGGCTGGAGAGTTTGCCCTGCCATAGTACCACCTGTTGTCTACCAGTCAGGTAGGACTGGAACCACTGGATAGCAGGTTTGTTGAGGGAAATAGATGTTAGTGAAAGAATGAGATGTTCATGGCTGACCATGTCAAAGGCTTTTGATACGTCAAGAAAGAGGGTGGAGGTTAGCCTATTGTCATTCCTGTTTTGGTTTATGGCAGTAGTAAAGGAAAGGAGGGCAGAGGTGGTGCTGTGGTATGGCCTGTAACCATGCTGGGATTTGGATAGTAAGTTATTCTGTGTAAGGTATTGCATTAGTTGCTTGTCTACACATTTCTCCATTATTTTGGATAGTGGGGAAAGAATGGCAATGGGTCTATAGTTGGATATGTCTGAGGAGCTACCACCTTTATGGAGTGGGATGACATGAGATATTTTCCAGAGGGAGGGGTTAGCATTTTCGGATAAGTTTCTGTTGATGAGGATAGATATGGGATATGCAATGGCTGTTTGTAGGTACTCTGCAGGGAGGAGGTCAGCAGCGAGGGTGGTAGGTTTTAATGTTTTTAGAAGTGTTTTGATAAAACTAGTGGATATTGGTTGGAAGCTAAATTTGGGGTGATTATTGGGTAGATTAGGCATGTGGTTTAAGTTAGAGGGGGTTAGTTGATTTGCTAGGGATTGGATTGTTTCAGTGAAAAGGTTATTAAAGGCACTAGCTATGTTTTCTGGGGAACTATGGGTGTAGTTAGTCGGGGTTGGGGTGGTGGAATGACCTGGACAAAGTAGTTGATTTAAGCCTGCCCAGAACTTTTGAGGGTTGTTATGGTGTTTTTATAGGACATTTTGGTTGAAGCTTTTTTTATCCAGTAAAATAGATTTATCATGCTTTTAGATATTTTGCCTGAGTCATGTATTTTCTTGTATTCCTCTTTTAGGGCATTTCATATTTCCTTCCTTCCCCAGCTGTAGAACTCTAGGGGTAATCCAGATGGCCCTTCAGCTTTCCTTTCCTTCATCTTGTATATCACTTTTCTTAACTCATTCCTTGTAACCTCTGAAGTCAGATTCTGCTTTTATTTGCCCTCCATTATGTGCCTCTCTACATTCTTTCCTCAGTTCTATTCTGAGACTATTATCCCTTACTGTTGTTTGCAAATCTCCACGTAGTATTCTTTCAAACTTTCCCTGATTAGCTTGTCTTCTTCTAAATATTCTCCATCTACTCACTTTATCCTTTGTACCTATTTCTGACTGCATAGGTTCATAGGTTGGTATTAAGCTAGCCATAACACTTCCCTAGATATTTCTTCCCACAATATTTACTTCCCTGGACCTCTGTCTAGCAGGGTGACTGACGTGATCCCCGAGGTGAATTTCCTATCTCCCATCCAATTGTCAAGGTTCCTTTTGAACAGGGCCAAGGAGGCACTCTGCTTGACATGTATGGGCAGTCTATTCCAAAGTATGGGGAGTCTCTGGGTCAGGAACCTATCCCTCCAGCATGTTTTGTTCATTGTGATGACAAGGTTTAGATCCCTGGAGTGTGTGACTCTGAGGGATTGGGATTTCTTTAAGTGGAGCATGTCCAACAGCTCAGAGTTTGACATGGCCTTGTGTATTAAGCAGAGATCACCTCTGAGTAGATGATATGCCACAGAATATAGCTGGAGTTTTTTTAGGCAATCTTGTATTTCTTAGCTAGCAGTCTCATGTGTACCTCCCTATCAACCATTAGTCCCTCTTGTACTATTGATGAATTTCTTACCCCGTAATTATTTTCATGCATAATTCTATTCTTATTGATTTTTTTCTGATCTGTAGTGCACTACTTTTACTTTTATTTCTTCGACCTAACTTTTGTACCACCTCTCCTTCTCCACTTCCTCAATCACCCCTCCTTCTTCCTTTCTGTATTCATTGGCTTTCCCCTGACAGTAACCTTGATCCTATCCTACCAGTGTTCTTCCATTTTGTACTGAAACCTTTATTACTCTTAGCAGTGTTTCATTGTCATCTCTCTCCTTCCATTTATAACTATCCCCCCCTCCATCACCTTCTCATTGTTTTCTGTTCCTGCGTATTTTACTTAATGGTGCAGAGCTACATGATCTGATATGTGTCTGCCATGTATTTGGATCTCTTTCATTACTGACATTAGCTTTCCTTCCCTAAGAACCTGTCTGACCTACTTGCTTTTAACAATTTTATGTGAAGATGTATTCCCTCTCATTCGTTTTCCTTTACTTATGTATGTCCAGCCACCCTCCTGCTTACATTAATCAGGCTAGTACTTGTCTCATATTTTTGTTATATTCCACCCTTCCATACAACCTTTGTATGGTTCTGTGGTAACATTGACTTCTCCCCTGATTATCAGTATTCCATTCTTTCTTCTCTGTGCCCAGTTAGCAAAAAAGTTCTTGTAGAAGCCTGTTCATGCCAATTGTTGCACATATGCTTCCTCTTGTCTAGTAAGCACTTTCTACCCCTTGCTGTGAGATGCTCCATCTACCTAGCCCAGTTTCCATCACTTTCTGTGTGGTTGACTGATCCCTCTTCAAAAAATAATTGCTTCTCCCCTCTCTTCGCTGACCACTTCACTGCCCATTTCTCCCTTTGGGTACTCATAATACAATATCTTCTCCTATCTCTCATTTTCAGTTTATTTTCTTATAATTGAACAATATCTCCCCACCCTGTTTAACTTTTCCTGTATTGTCCTTTTTCTGATAGGATATAATGATCCCCAAATGTTTCACACAATTAACTAGATTTTCTTTGCTGTTTTTACCACAGCTCCTTGTATTTCTAATTTTCTGCTACCCAGAATAACCCTTCCTATAGCCCTACCCTCTAAGCTGAACATTATGTTCTTTGGCTGTTGTGTATTCTTGGACCTCTTTTCCTCTTCCCAGCCTTTAGATCCTACCTTTTAGCTCTTGCATGTGTATGGGTATGCCTTGAAATGGGCCTTTTAAGACATGTTTTTGTTCCCTACCCATGTCCCTCAATCTTGTACATTACATACCAACCGAGTGCTTATGCAGTAATCTTTTTTTTATAGTACAGCATTTCCATTCATTGGTATCCCCTCCCACTGTTGCTCATTGATATGGTGCCCTATCTTCATTTGTGTGATAGTCAAACATTATTTTTCTCAATTTTACAATTCTCACCTCTGTTACCTATACTGCATTGTTCCATTTTTTTACATTTGTATATGGGTTGTTCTTCACAACACCTTCCCTTGTTCCCCCCAAACATGCCCCTAAGGTGTTACTTCAGTAAATATTAATTATGTTTTTCTAACACTTAAACAATAAACTTATGTTTACTGCAGTTTATAGTTCATCAATAAGTAATTACGAAAAATATAGCAATTACATTGGTGTCATGCTCCTATGACACCACCCCCCCCCCACACACACACACACACACACACACACACATTACCTGTCATTGCACACTGCACTGGGAATTGTTTCAGTTCATTCCCTTGTTTGCAAAGTTTTGATGTTATATTCACCAGCCATGTTTTGTAAGGTAAAGATCTGTTTCATTTAATGCATCCTTCCTGCGTGAGTCACAGTCTCCTACATTTCATTGTCCATTCTTTCCACTTTTTTATTGCTTCTTTCTTTTTGTGGTCACTTTCTGTCTTTCTATAGTTGTGCCTTTCAACTTTTCAACTCTGTGATCCATCATAAATGCTCTGTCCCAATTGATCAGTCCCTCATTTGTCCAGCATTTTGCTTCTGAGTCACCCAAATTATCCAGGTCACCTTTTTCCTATCTCCATAGAGTTCTCTATTGTCTGTCTCTGCTTCTGCTTCTTTTCTGTTTTTCTGCAAAAATCTCTCCCAGGAGAGGCTTCTGGTACTTTTGTCCCTTTGATATAACTATTGCAATTGGTTACCCTCCACTATCTTAACTATATCTCCTCTCCTTGTTGTTAAAATATTTACCCTCCATCATTGTCTATTTTCTCCTGTCCTTATTGAACATCCACAAGTCAAATGGCACAAGAGTCACTCACTCTAGAGATCTCAAACTAACCTGTGACATAAAAAGAACATGCTGGAAAGACATATATATCATCCACAGATCACTGCTCCTCAGGAATAAACTTCCAATCCACGTGATGCAGAGATCTTCGATGACCCTATTGAACTACATCCTAGACAAATGGATGGGAGACAGCAAATTCATCCTGGGGGTGGCAAAATAACCCCTAATGGACAGGGGCAGTTGGTGTTAATCATAGACTCGCTCTGCAAAGTATGCCCATCTAACCAAGGACAATTGGGGCAACTCAGGATCTACATGACTAGGCTTGTAAGGTCTCTAGGGGCATTATCCTAGTAACCACCTATGAACCTATGGATCTATGATTCATTTATTTGTTGGTGCATTCTATTACTGGAATGTGGTCATTTCTGGTTTTGTCTTCTTCCCTGTGAGGGTTTCATAATCTGACATTGTATGTCTTTCCAGGGTCCCTGCATCACCTGTCATACATCCAAGGTTCCTTTCCCAGTTCATGTCCTGAAGATGATTCACAATTTTACTGCATAGGTTGTTTAGCTGTCTGTGGTATCTTTGCTTAAACTTTTGAAGACTATTCTTCACAGGGCATTTCAACTATGCAGCCATTCCATTCATTCTTATTTCATTTAACACCTTCAGCATAGCCTTTGCTTTCTTAAAGAGAGTTTCTGAGTAATCCCCAATCAGCTTTATAAACATCTTTGCAAATGACATGACTTTGTCTTTTTGCTTCATTTATTTATTTATTATGTATTTATTTATTTTTTTACAGCAAAGGAATGGAAACATGCCACAATATGTTTGGTTCTGCTTCTCTTTCTGCTTGCTACCTTCCTACTCTGCATATCTTCACAAACAGTGTTTCTTGATTTGCTGCTATCACACATCTCTCATGTAATACCTGCATTACAAATTTCTCCATTTCATCGAGTGCTCAGACCCTCTTACATTCTAATTATTCTGATGTTACTTCTTCTTGAGTGATTTTTAAGTTCATACATCTTTTCTCCTGTCTTTTTTATTATATCTGATTGTTCCTGTATTCTGAAAAAGTCTGCTCTTGCAGCTTAAAGTCAATTGCTTAACTTTCTTCAGATCCTGCAGCTTACCTTGTAGCCTTTACACTTCCGTTTGCTGCTCTTCTGTTGTTAGTTTCAAGGAACTCTCACACTGGCTTACTGTAATTACCTTTTCAAACACAATGTACAACTGCACCTCCTTATTTGCAGCTTTAAATCTGAATTTCTGCAGGCCCTGTCAAGAGCTATTGGCTCAGGCAGGCATCTAGGATGGGCTCTCTAGTGACCTTTCTTATAACACCTCATTACTTCACTCGAATAAGGGTAAAAGGACACACACACACACACACACACACACACACACACACACACGTGCGTACATGCACATACACACACACACACACACACACACACACACACACACACACACACACACACACACACACACACACACACACACACACACACACACACACACACACACACACGCACACACACACACCAATCCCTGCTTCCAATTGAATGATAATCTATAAGCCCAACAACCCAGTCGCTGCTATTGATCAGAACAAATATTTGGCAAATTCACACCATCCATTCATAGTCTAGAATCTCTACTAAGAACAAACACTAGCCCACCAAATGTCTATGCTGCATATACCTTCCATACTCATTGCCATGAACATTTGCTGTGTACCAATCTCATTGAATGCCCCTATTATCACAGATCATGACAGTGGTCACATTACTAAGCAGGCAATGAAGGATGAAAATATATCAGAAAAGAGCAAACACTGGAATGCTGTAATGGGAAAAGCAGGTCTAAAGCAGACACATCCCTTAGCACTCACACAGACGATATGGAGCTATGAATATGTAGATATCCTTATATTCTCAGATAAGGATTCTGATGTACAGTAGGGAATTAAAGTACGAGGGTAAGTATGCAGTGCTAATATGGTGATGATGTGAGGTATTGCCACCTGCGCCGGGGAGAATGGGGCAGTGCGTGTGTAAACAATTTTGTTTCATTTGACTATCACAAGGACTTTTACAGATGTGTGTGTTAAAAATATAGCAACAGTGTTATTATGACTGATTTAATGTTTATGTTTAAACAAAGAATTCTGGAAGGGAAGAGTAGATGTTTTTGAAATTGTTCTATAACTTTCAGATACTGCAGTAGATCTTAGCAAAGCTCTGAGTCTGTATTGTACCAGTCAGGTGATCAAATGTGATGTCATTCTATAACTAGCACTGAGAGGGTAGAACTCTCACAGCAGTTTGTTTTGTTTTGTTTGGAACTTGATAAAAAAGATCTGTGAGAGCTATTACAGTCAGTTAGTTGAGTTCAGTTCAGTGTTAGAAGCTCAGAAATTGCCTTGTGGAAGTAAGCATCTCAACATCTAATCTTGCCTTGCATTAAATTAGCTAGGGAATGGTTATTCTTTAGATAGTCAGGAAACACAGTGTGATTAGTTAAGTAGTATTTTTCTGCATCTGTTTGAATCTGTCCATTTGTGTTAATCTTATGTATCCTGTAATTGAAACTCTTGTGTTTATTGTACTTAGACATTTAGTATTCTCATGTTTTCTATTTTATTATTTTTTATTAAAGATTTTTATACTTTTCTTTGTGGCTGGTCATTTAGAGAATAATTTTTAACATATTGAGAGTACTTGTGCTTATTTTAGTGATGCCATGGCCACTCCAAAAAGCCTTTCTGCTTTAGTTACATTCAATCATTTATATTAATATTGATTTTACTCAGTATAATTAGATACCCTTGTAAGAGCCTGAGAGTGGTTGACTGGTGGTAGCATGGTTACCTTATAGTCTGGGCAGAAAGGATACAGCTAGTAAGTTTGTACCAGACTTTCCATGGAGTGTGTGTGCATGAAAATCAAATACCCAGGTGTGGATGTGTCAGCTACTTGGAACTGGGACACAGTGTTCCAAAGTAAGTCTTGCTTAGGATCTGGAAAGACAGAGAGTCCAGTCCCAGGTCTGGAGAATGTTCCCTGTGTGCTCTTGGGGGAAATTGTGTTTGATGCAGACAGCTTCATCTGAAACTAAAGTGTAAATTCATGCCTGTTTTAGTGGCTGTCTCTCACTAGTGTCAGTGGTGAGGACTGAGACACCTTGATTACTTGCCCAGGGTAGAGAGGCTGTCACAAATATTAACACGGAGAAGGCAAAAGGGAGAAAATGGACTACCAAAGTCTGGGCGTTTAGCTTTCTTATGGTGTGGATAAACTGCACTGACAGCATTAATAGTTAAAGTTTTAGAAAGAAACACAACCACAAAAGTTGGAGTCCAGAAAATTGAAAAATGTTTAGCATTTCCATATAAGATATTTTATCTGGGGAGCTAGTCTCAAAATGTTGATATAAAGTTTTAGGAAGATGACAGGGAAGAAAGATGATAAATTGATGGATAAGGAAAAATGTAAAGAAGAAAGAGGTTTAAAGTACGGCAACCCCTTCTGCAGCAATATTAATGTAACATTCTGGTGGACTCAGTGTTAAGAAAGATAAGGCCTGGTAGAGCAGTATATGGACTATCGTCCAGCTATAGAGAAAGTTAGGTTGTTTTAAAAACATTGCACTCAAAAAAAAATCATGCCTATTTGGATGAAAATGGTCATTAGGTAGAAAGAGAAGGACAGCACATGGATGTTTTTTACTGATAATAAAGCAGTCAGACACATCTTATGACCATGAGACTCATAGCTGACTGAGGCATAAAGTAACTGTTGCTTAGATCATTGCAGTACAATTTTTCATGATGATCATGTTCCTGATGTATCAAAAGAAACTTCTGATGCTTTGCAATTATTTCAATTTCAAAAGTTTCTCAAACACATTACAGGAAAGAAGAAGTTAAAGAAAGAGAAGGAGAAGTAAGGGGAGAAGAATTTGCTCCCATTTTACGATAAGTTAAAAAAATATCTTATTTACCTGTTCCATGCCCCATGAAAGAAGATATATTAAAAAAACAGCTAAGAAATTCTAACAGATGGTTCAAAAATTACTTTGCTAGACCAGCCAAATTACAACTACTATTGCAGTAACTTACCACTGAGCAGACGAGGGGAGGTATAATGGTCAATTTAATAAAAAATCAGCTAGCATGAATAGAGGCCATTATAAGGCAGGATGCAGAATGGATTATAATACAGCAGGATGCAGAATGGATTATAATACAACGCTGGTCATTTAGAAAGTGTTTGTTGGCTGAAAAAAGCTATACATAAATAACAGGTCCAGGTATAAATGAATTTTACACAGTATATAACAGAATGTATCTTGGAATGCCTTAAGAGTGTCTGATGGACAGATGCAGACTGCATGTTGTTTATAAAATTGTTTTTTCATTGTGTCAAGCTTTACTGTCCCTGAAGGCCTCAACAGTATTAGCATTATTGAGCTACTTGGGTTAGTAACATATACAGTGGTTTGGTAGCACCTTAGAGCTTTGTCTAGCAAGAAATAAAATAAATTATGTAACCTAGGGTAGATATATGCCCAGTCAGGCCAAATGAAAAAAAATGGTCTGTTTACATAATGGACCAATGGACAATATGAATGCTGCAGCTTATAATGCTGGCAAGTCCAGAGATTTTAAACAATGTGGAGAAAAAAATCTTATGAGTAGGTTTCCAGAAATAAGAAAAGCTGACACTTAATTGCACTTGTTCTGTTTGGAAAGGAAACATAATTTGCAATGCTGTGATTTCCTGAAACTTAGATTAAAGAAAGTGAAAAGTGATGGTCTGAAAGGTACATAAAAAATATACATTTATATATATAAAAATGAAAAAAATGGTCTTACAGTATGGCTTGCCAGATGGTTTGGTGACTGACTTAAGTGAGACTTATACCAGATAACTGGAAGTGGTGCACCAGAATTCCTGGATCACTGAGGACTTGCTTTTTTTTTAAAGTGATGTCCAAATTTGCATATTTCATGTCTTGCATAAGTCATAACAGAGTCAGAAGAAGGGATGGGGAACAGGTGGAAATGAAAGAGGCAGGGAGGGCTATTATCAATAAGATTACAGACAAACTAAGAGTGCATGGAGGGTCAGGAATTAAGCATATAGAAATGTGGCATGTACAGTTAAGTGAGAATGAGCCAGGATTATTAGGATTGAGTGCTTCTTAATTTATATATATATATATATATATATATATATATATATATATATATATATATATATATATATATATATATATATATATGTATATATATATATATATGTGTATATATATATGTATATATATATATGTATGTATATATATATATATATATATATATATATATATGTATATATATATAATATATATATATATATATATATATGCGTGTGTTTGTGCGTGTGTGTGTATAGATATATATATATATATATATAGATATATATATATATACAGCTTGTTATGAGTTTAGATGTCAACTGTGTTTTACAGATCGATTGTTTATGAAGCTGTAACAAAAATGCAAACTAATGTTTATGGTGCAAAGTGATCAGCTGATTTTAGATGAATAGTTTTCCACACTACAGAGCAGAGGCAAATCAGTATCAGACTATCGACTGCCAAACTGCTTGTGTTTTCATCACTGGTTCATTTTTTTGAAGTATGTAATGGTCAAAGTTTGTTATATTCGCTGTTATATAAGTCAAATATTTTGCCCATTCTCTAAGTTTGTAGCAATCCCAGAAATAGTATATTTAATTATTTAATTTCTGAGGGATGTAAAGGGGAGTTCTCCACATAAAAAGTTGCTTTTAGTTTTACTTTTGTTAAACACAAACATAACCTATTGGTTTACATTTGAGATTAGTTTTTTTTTTCCCCCAATGACTTTAGTGGAGATTAAAGGCAATTGCTGATGAGATTGTTCACTGTTTTTTGTTTCTATCAAACTCCTTGGCAATTATTCATTATAAACTCATATAAAAGAGAGAGAGAGATTTATACATAAACAGTAAACTCCCAGTTAACTGGAGCTCAAGCAACCGGCACACTCAAGCAACCGGTAAATACATCGAATTTTCATGTGCTGCACTTTCTGTTTTCCCACCGCAGTAACATACCTTACGTTTTTAGAGTCTGAGTTTTAAAAAAGGAAGATAGTAATAAATTCCCTCTCTCCCCAACCTAAGAACAAGTCAAACCAAATAGTATAGGGTACAATATTAGGCCTATTTTTAATAGTAACTCTCAAGCAATTAGAAACTACAGTTATCCGGCATCTACCAATCTGCCATGGGTGCCATTTAAGTGAGAGTTTACTATATATATATATATATATATATATATATATATATATATATATATATATATATTTTTTTTTTTTTTAGTTTTAAAAGTACTGTATTTGCATTTTTTCTGTTTCCTAATTGTGTGTTTCTGAACAGTGTGCTCTGTGTCTGTTTGCTATAGAGGGGGTGGTGTTATCACTTCTTTGTTATCTGATATTTAAGAGCCTATAGGGATTCCTCTGTACTTTAAGTGCTAGCCACAAAGTTTGAGAAATCATTTTATGCTCAACTCCTGAGAGACTTGCTTGGCTACAAACATCTGCATTAGAAGCTGAAGCTAAGTTAAACTTGCAGTAGTGCATTTAATATTCTGTTAAGTACAAACTTGCAGTTTTAAAAGTACTGTTTTTTCAATTTTTCTGTTTCCTAATTGTGTGTTTCTGAACAGTGTGCTCTGTGTCTCTCTGCAGTTTGTTTCCCATGTGTGTTTCTGAACAGTGTGCTCTGTGTCTCTCTGAGTTTGTTTCCCATGTGTATTTCTGAACAGTGTGCTATGTGTCTCTCTGCAGTTTGTTTTCCACCCCACTCCCTGTTCTTGTGTCTGTATTAGTGTTTTTGGCTCTGGAATTGCCCGCCCCTCCTGTAAGTCTGTATTAGAACACTCCTCCTGTGTCCATCTCATTTGCTCACTTAGCCAAGTACAGTGAGATCATATTCTGAGTCTAGTGTTCACTCTACTTAATACAGAGAATAGATATGAGAAGGCCCTCCAAAAAAAAATTCATTTTTTTTACTGTATTTGTCTTTCCTCCTACTTTATTTTGCTTTTCTTAAAAGTACTCAATTTTATTTATTCTGCTGCATTTATTACTGCTTGGTAGCAGTCTGATTAAATTGTAACTGTTATTCTAAGGCTTTTGGTTTAAGCACTTGGGCTTCATACAGGCTGTTTTACATTAAGAAGGTTTGTGGTCTGCACTGTTGTGGCAGGACAGGTACCTTACATCCTTCTAAGCTGGGAATTGCTGAATGAAGGCCCATTGTCTGCTATTCTAAAAGTGTATTAGTTCTGGCTTAAGCACTTGGGCTTCAGGCCAATTATTCTACATTAAGAAGGTTTGTGGTCTGCACTCTTATGGGAGGACAGTCTGGATTCTACTCTTCTGAGCTGGGAATATCTGATCACAGGCTTATTGTGCCTGCTTATTTGAACTGTTTCTTTCTGAAATTGGTGCGGCTTGTTGCTGTAGCATAGACCAGATTCAGGCCTGCTGAATCTAGCTTTGTTTGTATAACTTGAGCACTGATCCAGGACATTTTTTTGGAGAAGGTTCCCCTGCAGCCCAGTAAGCAGGGGTGTGCATAAGTTCATAGGTTCATAGGTTGATAATAGGCTATCTGCCCTAGGGCATTTATAAGCCTAGCCAGAGTGTGTTTGGCTTTCGCCACCCTTTTAGATTAGTTGACTGTGTCTCTGTATAGTAGGTCACAGAAGATAGGCCTTTTAAGGTTAGTTTACTGTGCCTCTGTCTAGTAGGGACACAGAAGAGATCCCAGGGGTAAACCTACGATCTCCCATCCACTCAAGATTTCTCTTGAAGAGGGTCATTGAGGGGCTCTGCCTAACATAGATTGGGATTTTGTTCCAGAGTGAGGGGAGCCTCTGGGATATGAATCTGTCCCTTCAGCATGTCCTATTTATTTCTGTGCTGAGGTTTAAGTCCCTGAGCGTGTAGCTCTAAGGGATTTGGATTTCCTGAGGTGTAGCATGTCCATTAAGTCTGGATTGGACATGGCTTTATACGTCAGGCACAGATCGCCTCTGAGTAGGTGGTAAGCAACTGAGTAGAGCTGGAGTTTCTTTAGCCTAACTGCATAGGGCATCTGTTTGAGTCCCTTGATCCTCTTGGTTAGGTACTTTTGTGGTCTTTCCAGTTACTGCAGGTGTCGGGTAAGGTACATCCCAAATGGGGCATTATATTCAATTATGGGCCTGATGAGTGATGAGTAGAGAGGTACAATGACCTCTCTTGATCCAGATGTGAACCCTTTCGTGATAAGGTGGGCTATATAGAAGGTCTTTCTAACCACTTTGGCAACATGATTGTCAAAGGAGAGATTGCTATCTACTTGGGTCCCCAAATCCCTAATTACTTCTTCCGTACTTAATGGATTACCACCTATGTAGTAATTTGTGGGCACTTTGTTTTTCCCAAAGGGGATGACTATGCACTTTTTGGCATTTAGCTTTAGGCCATGGCTCTGCCACCAGTTATCCGTCTCCATGAGACCCTTTTGGAGGATGCTTGTGTCAGTTGGTGAATCGATTATGGCACCCAGTTTGCAGTCATCTGCGAACTTGGTCAGCCATAGTCCTCCTGTATTAACCTGTACCTCAGAGAAATATATACCGAACAAGAGAGGTCCCAGGACTGAGCCTTGTGGGATGCCACTTGTAACTGGTTTAGAGTCTGACATGGCACCTGCAATTCTGACCATGTGGGTTCTATCCCTGAGCCAGTTTGCAACCCATCTTGTGACATAGGGGTTCATATTTAAGCTGGTGAGCGTATTTATGATGCCCGAGTGGGGTATTGTGTTGAAGGCTTTTGCGAGGTCCAGGTAGGCTATGTGGACTACTTTCCCTTCATCTATGGCCTTGGTGACTGTTTCAAAGAAGTTGACCAGGTTCAAGAGGCAAGATCTGCCCTTAACAAAGCTGAATTGGGTAGGATCCAGTGTTTGGAGGTTCCCAATGTCTTTGTTTATGAGTTCCATGATGATACGCTCCATAGCTTTGCAGACCAGGCTAGTCAGCCTTATAGGGCGATAGTTTCCGGGGTCCGTTGTGGCACCACCTTTGTGGAGTGGGACCACTGTTGCTGTATGCCATTCCTTGGGTACATATCCTGTAGTAAGGCTGAGATTGAGCAGTGACTTTATGTGAGGGTTCAGTTCTTCTTGGAGCTCGAGTAAGGTGCAGCTCGGGACACCGTCCGGTCCCATTGATGCTGTGTTTTTTGCTTTGGAGAGGGCAGCTCTCACCTGTACATCTGTGATGTCAGGGAGGCTACACTCTGTTGGGATAGACATTTGCTCTTTAGGTCACTACAGAACAAGTACAAATATGACTCTGTCATTGTCCATGTTGATGTGAATGACCTGAGCCATACCTCTCTGGACTACATGAAAAGAGACATGGAAGAGCTCTCTGATCACATAGCCCAGGCCGGTATGACCCTGACCCTGAGTAGCATCCTGCCCTCACCAAGAATAATACCACGGTATAAGGAAAAAATTCTCAATTTCAACAATTGGCTTAGTTTCTGGTGTCATTCAAAGGGGATCCAGTGTCTGTCCGCCTGGGAAGACATGCTCGACAAGCCATGCTGCTTCACTAGATACTGGTCACCCTTAGGCTTTCGAATATTGGCCAAGGCTCTTGCCTCCCCCATAGCGCCTTTTTTAGGCAAGGCTCAAAAGACAAACCTACCGCCTTAAATAGCACAAGTAACAAAAAGCTGAGGTTAGTGCTACTCAATGCCAGAAGTCTGAACCTCAAAATGCACGCACTCGAGGCACTCCTCAGTATGGAGAAAATCGATATATGTGCAGTAACAGAAACCTGGTTTAAGGCTCCAGAGAGCACCCTGGCACTACCAGGCTACAACTCATACCATAAATTTTGGCCACAGAACCCAATCTGAAATACGGAAGGCGGGGGCGTATCCATATTCATCAAGGATACCCACACCTCCAGGACAGTGGCACAGCACGATGCTTCAGAGATCAGCCACGTGCAACTAACAATGGGCAAAACTGCAATTCAAATTGTAGCTTGCTAAAAATCACCCACCATGTCCCAGGACCCCCAGTCCACGTTCCTGGAAACTCTGGGAAACATAAAGGTCCTACAAAACACCTTAATATTGGGTGATTTCAATTATCCAAACATTAATTGGGATAACTACTCAAGTACTAACTCCCTTGCCCAACATTTCCTAGAATTTATAAACTCAAATGCCCTGGTTCAACTGGTCAACACTCCCACCAGAGGTGACAACATATTGGACCTGGTCATCACCAACATGGGTGATCAGTGTTCCACACTGGAGGTCAACCCCTTGCTGGCTATATCTGACCATAAACAAATCACTTTGGATATCCACATTCCGCCCCCACCCCCCGGACAAGAAAACCAACGTTAAAAACTTTTCAAAGGCAAACTTCACGTTACTGAAGACCGAGGTGGAAAGTTTCAAAGCCCCCATGCTGAAGGATAACGCTGTCCAAGCTGCAAAAATCTTTACTAATGCATTCTACGGGCACCTACAAGAATCCATGGATCATGCCATCCCAAGCAAAACCAAGACACACTCCTCCAAGAAAAGGAAACCAGTCTGGTGGATTCCTGCCATAAACAAGCTATACAATAGAAGGAGAAAACTAGTACAAAAAAGAGTAAAATCCCAAGAAGGGAAGACATCCCTGATCAGTATCAGTATGAAACTACGATCCCTCATAAAATTATCCAAGGCGAGCTTTGAAAGAAAAATTGCCATGGACTCCAAAGAAAACCACAAGACATTCTTTAGCTATGTCAAGAATCTAAGTGGCAGTGCACAGATCTGCTCGGGGTTAGTGCAGAATGGCACAAAATACACTGAACCGACCAATATCGCCAACATCCTGGCAGACAGGTTCAGTGCAAACTTCACCCCCACCTCACCCCCAAGAGGGTCCATAACCATACCAGAAGAATGTAGAGTCCCTGAAATCAAAGACCCTCAGGTTAGAACAGCCCTCTCCAAAGCCAAAAACACAGCATCAATGGGACTCGACGGTGTACCAGGCTGCGTCCTACATGAGCTCAAAGACGAACTAACCCCTCACCTAAACACACTGTTCAAACTCAGCCTCTCCACAGGCTACGTACCCATAGAGTGGTGCACAGCAGCAGTTTTTCCACTGCACAAAGGTGGTGCCACAACAGACCCCGGGAACTATCGCCCTATAAGCCTGACTAGCTTGGTCTGCAAGGCTATGGAGCGCATCATCATGGAACTCATTAACAGAGACATTGGGAACCTCGAAACACTGGACCCTACCCAGTTCAGCTTTGTTAAGGGCAGATCATGCCTCCTAAACCTGGTGGACTTCTTTGACACAGATACCAAGGCTATAGATGAGGGAAAGGTGGTATACACAGCCTACCTAGACCTCACAAAGGCCTTCGACACCATTGACCATTCTGGTATTATAGACAAGCTCATCAGCCTGAACATAAACCCCTATGTCACAAGATGGGTTGCCAACTGGCTCATGGACAGAACCCACATGGTGAGAGTTGCGGGAGCTAGGTCCGACTTTAAATCACTTACAAGTGGAATTCCCCAGGGCTCAGTCCTAGGACCCCTCCTGTTCGGCATATACTTCTCAGAGGTACAGGCAAGCACAGGAGGACTATGGCTGACCAAGTTCGCAGAAAACTGCAAACTAGGGGCTAGAATTGACTCTCCAGCTGACACAGACATCCTCCAAATGGGTCTCACTGAGACAGATACCTGGTGTCAAAATCCTGGCCTCAAGCTAAATGCCAAAAAGTGCATAGTCATCCCCTTTGGAAATAACAAAGTACCTACAAACTACCACATAGATGGTAGTCCCCTAAATACGGAAGACATAATAAAGGATCCGGGGACCCAAGTAGATAGTAATCTCACCTTTGATAATCACATTGCCAAGGTGGTTAGAAAATCCTTCTACTGTGGCCCGCCTAATCACAAAAGGGTTCACATCCAGATCAAAAGAGGTCATTGTACCCCTCTACTCATCACTCATCAGACCCATCATAGAGTGCAATGCCCCATTTGGGATGTACCTTACAAGACACCTGCAACAGCTGGAAAGACCACAGAAGTACCTCACCAATATTATCACTGGCCTCAAACAGATGCCCTATGCAGCTTGACTGAAGAAATTACAGCTGTACTCTGTTGCATACTGCCTACTCAGAAGTGATCTCTGCCTGACATACAAGGCCATGTCCAACCCAGAGCTGATGGACATGCTCCAACTAAAGAAAACCTTATCCCCGTGAGCCACACGCACTAGGGATCTAAACCTCACCACAACAATAAATAGGACATGCTGGGGGGATAAATTCCTGTCCCAGAGACTTCACATGCTTTGGAACAAGATCCCAATCTACATTAGGCAGATCTCCTCATTAACACTCTTCAAAAGAAATCTTAACGAGTGGATGGGAAACAGAAAGTTTAACTCGGGGATCACTTCAGTGGCTGTGCTGGACAGAGGCAAAGGGAACTAATCTAAGGGGGAGGCGAAAGCCAACACATTCTGTCTAGGCTTATAAATGCCTTCAGGCAGATAGCACAGTACCTACACATGAGCCTATGAACCTATATATACAACTACTTATATGAAATAAATAAATACATATATATATATATATATATATATATATATATATATATATATATATATATATATATATTTATGTGTATATGAAAATATACATGCCTAAAAAACTAGAAGAAATGTATATATCCCATGAGCCTCCAGTACAGGAGGTTTAAGATATTACAGAGTGAAGATTCATCACTATCTGCGGCTTTTTTGCAGATTTTATTAGCTAGCTAGCTAGCTAGCTAGCTAGATAGATAGATAGATAGATATATAGAGAGATAGATGGGTAGATAGATAGAAACACATAATATAAACTAAAACAGAAAAGAAATTCTTTGATATCTCAGTGTCACAGAAATGAACAATTAAAACAAAGAAACCAGCCCCAGAGACCAAAAGTGCAGAAACACACTATATTTAACATTCTGCTATTAGAAATTCATATGATTTTATAAGCAAAGTTAAGTGAATGTTGCTACTCAGCTACTTTTTGTACTTTTAAATATACAATATCATCCGTCAAGAAGGCAATTAAACAGGGGACTGAATTTAGAAAAAAATTGGGACTTACAATGGATATATTTAATGACATTTTCTGGTGTCAGTTTTGTAGAACTATTATTTAATGTTTAAGAACTAATTCTTTCAAGAATAATCATGGTTATGATAACTGCATACATGATACCTCCTTTTATAGTTTATTTATGGCCAACAGGATGGAGGCTTTTGTTTAACCATCATTACTAAAGGACCATAATGTAGTATCTGACACTTTAATGAGAATGCTTTTGCTGTATGGCATGCTGATAAAGACTCATTATGAAAATTTACTAATTTTATCAGTAGAACTAAAAAACTTTTGAAATAATACAACTTCCCTTAGGATATACACACAGTCATTTACTAAATAAATTAAAATGTCATAATGCATGTGCCATTTAGCATTGATCTTTTATATTATGTCTGCCTCCTTCATACTTAAGCAATTAGTAAGAAATGTCATGCTGTACTCACCACTAATGGTGAACAGCTTGCAGACCAGTTCTACTGAGTTCTGTGAAATTCAGAAATCATAGTTTTTACTGAAAATACCCAAAATCCAATGTTCTGCAATGCACAATTACAGTGAGCATTTGTTCAGTAGATATTATCAGACTGGCACAGTCTACCATAAACAGTCAAACTTACTCTATCATTCCTCATGTTACCCTAGAACACTTCACGGTACTTTGTTCTCCACTTGTTAAGCCATAACCACAGTCATTATTATTCCTCTGAAGTAGATTACTGTAAAAAAATGCTATAGAAAATCTTCATTTCTTACTTTTTTCAATTTCCTTTTCTCTTCAAACGTCTTTAATTACCTTATTTAAATGTAAGATGTGTTTTTTGCTATTACTTATTTTCTTCTATGTGTGTAACTGTAGTACTTTAGCTCATACTGCTTCCTTGACAAAACTACTAGTATTAAGGTTATGCAGATAAAAGGTGGTAAATACTTGATGACAGATTTTGAGAGGTGAAAGCATACCTAGTACTTGATGCATTTATTTACACTGACATACCCTTGTATCTACCTAAGGGTTTATGTCTATATGTATAATTGTAGGCTCCATAATTAATATATGACTCTTATAAGATCATAGAAGTTTATAAGGCTAAATGACCTACAGCCTTTTTAAGCCTGGCCACTCAAGCCCTATTTTTCCCAGTTATCAATACCTATGGGCTAGAATTTGGTTTAAACCTATGCCTTTGGGCATCTACAAACTTCCCCTGTCTATAAGGGCCACAGGTGACAAGCCAGGAGTGAATTTGCAATGTCCCATATACTGGTCCAAATTGCATTTGAATAAGCTTAGGGAAGAACCCTGTCTTACATAAATGGGGGGTCTTTACCAGAAAAGGGGTAATCTTTGAGAAACATACTTGTCCATTCAACATGTTTTTTTTGTGTCACAGATGAGGTTTAGATCTATAGATGAGGTAATTCCGGTGCTGTTTATTTTCCAAATGTGTAGCAGATCCTTCAGGGCTGAATGAGTGAATGTCTTATAGGTTAGACATAGATCGAAGACTGAATACAGGGACAGGGTTTTGGGGTGGTCTGCATAGGACATATTATTTACACCCTCTATTCTTTTAGTAAGGAACCTCTGTGGCCACTCCAGTTATTGCAAATGCCTGATCAGGTACCTGCTGAAGGGTGCATTTGTCTCCATTACTGGTCTAATGAGGACTGAGTATAATGAGATTATGATCTTCTTAGCTCTGGATTTCATGCCCTTACTTATAATTTGTGCCATATTGAAGGATTTTCTTACTACCATGGACATATGGTGATCAAAGTTCAGGTTACTGTCAACCTGAGCTCCCAAGTTTCTTACCACTGTCTCCTCTTAGGGAACTGTTACCAGGGTTGTAATTTTCAGTGTGATCATGTCCCCAAAGGGAATATGCATTTTTTCACTGTGTTTTAGGAAATGGTTCTGACAACAGTTATATGTCTGTATCAAACACTAGTGGAAGATTTCTACATCTTTGGGTGATATGATTGCACCCAAATTGCAGTCTTCAGCAAATTTGGTCAGCCAATAGCTTTTTACATTTGACTTGACTTTAAAGAAGTGTATTCCAAACAATAGATCTCCCACCACTTAGCCCTCTGGGATGCCACCAGTAACAGGCTTCTTGGAGCAGGTGGATTCACCCACCTTAGCTTCATGTGTCCTGTCTCTCAGTCACTTGGATATCCACGTATGCTTAAATTTATAAGTTTGTCTATAATACCAATGTATTGTATATATACGACATGTATTGTGGCTGTGCCCCCTTTTCCCCAGACTATAAGGTAGTTATCACTGCCACCAGCCAGCTCTTTATCAGCTACTTTAAGGCCCTTAGCAAAGGGTGCCCAATTTTACTATATAATGTTACTATTATCCAAATGGTAGTTTTAACCAACAGCAACACTATTTAGAAGTGGCCTGTAGAGTGTCACCAAATACATATGCCAGTACTCTAAGAGATAAATATGTCTCACAGACATCACTCATAAAGATAGGTTTAAATATATTTAATAATAAATAATGTAAGAACAAGACAATACTCAGTCAGAGTTCAAAATCACAGGAAATATTTTAAAACAACATCGCAGGACAGTCTCAAATAAATACAGAAAACATCTAAACTGATCTTTACTATATTCCTATTTATATCTAAGAGAGATGCTTATGCTATGCCCTGAATCTTACTTACAGAACAACACGCAGGCAGAAGTGCAGATGATGATGATGAGTGGATGTTTCCAGGTCCAAGACAAACTACAAAATGCACAGTCTCTCTCTGAGAGTGTTCTTAAATTATTATTGAATTTTACTGCTAGGTTAGCTTGGGTGACATCACTCTTTGTCACCTGATTTCAGTTCCCAGGCTAAACAGAAACTTAACAGAATTTTAACATCTCTATGTTAAAAAAATAAATATCTCTCAGAACTGTGCAGCTGCTAGGAAGTCATAAAACAATAAAACACTTTTTACATTTTAAACCTCGTAATTACTTCTCTCCAAGACAATAGAAAAAACTTCTAGCTCTAGACATCCTGTCTCCTTGTTGCATTGAAACTAACTTTTATAGCATATCATAAAGCACTTAATTTCAATTTATTTCTTGAAGTTTTGTAAGTTAATCTTCTATGTTCCAGCAGGTCATGCTGTGGTTACATTCTTGAAGCTCAGTACATAACATACAGTTCTGTATAAATCATATCAATATTCACAAATGACATAGAATTATTTGCAAAATTCCAGATAGCTGGGCTGGCAGTGTCACACCCTCCCCCCATTGACAACTCAAGCTAGTTTTTCAAATGACCATTGAGAAACATTGCTTGAGAGATTTGAGCCTATCTGGGAATACCTTACCCCATCCCTTATCTTGAGAGCCCATCTACGTTGGCATTGCTAACCCCACTGCTGTGCTGCACTATCACATCATATGCTTGCAACCCTAGGCTCCACCTTAATAACAGCATTTTGCTGGCTGGCTCAACGTAGCCATTTTAAGGGATTGTGGTTTGTAACTGCAGTGAATTTCCTTCCGTACAGATAAGGCTGAATTTCCTGCAGTGCCCACACTATAGCTAGGCATTCCCTTTATTCAGCTGCATAGTATTCCTCCCTGGGTTGGAGCCTACAACTGAGATATATCACTGGGTGCTCTTCTCCCTCTGAGGAAATTTGGCTAAGTACAGCCCCCACCCTATGGTTTGAAGCATCCACCTGTACAACAAATTTGTTGCTGTAATCTGGAATGGTTAAAACAGAGGGTCCTCCCAAAGCTCTTTTAAGCTTTTGGAATGCCTGCTGACATGCAGGGGTCCACACTACCTTATCTGGGCTGTTTTCCTTGTCAGGTCTGTGAAGGGATCAGCTATGGTACTATAACTGGGGATACACTTTCTGTATTACTCTGCTGTCCTTAAAAAAATGTCCTCACCTGCTTTTTGGTAACAGGGACAGGCCATGCCTGAAAGGCTTCCACTTTGGCAGGTTCTGGCCTGATCTTACCACTCCCCACTCTATGTCCCAGGTAGGAGACCTCTGCCATATCTACCTGATATTTGCTGGGCTTAAAAGTTAGCCCTGCCTTCTGTAGTCTGCCAAGCACCTCCCTGACATGCTAAATGCTCGTTTGCCAGGGATGGCTGCAGATGGCAATATCATCTAGGTAAGCAAGGACAAAATCTCCTGCTCCTGCTAGGATATGATTTACCAGCCTGTGGAAAGTCACTGGGGCATTTTTCATCCCAAATGGCATCTTTGTGAAGTCTCACAAGCCAAATGGAGTAAAAAAACTGACCTCTCTCTGTAGCACTGAGAGTCAAAGGCACCTGCCAGTAACTCCTGATAAGATCAATACTGGTAAGATATTTAACCTCACCCAGCTGCTGTAGGGCTTCATCTGTCCTATGCATGGGATAAGCATCTGACTCTGACTGACTATTTAATTTCCTGTAGTCCACACAGAACCTGGTGCTGCCATCCTTCTTTGGTACCAGCACTACTGGGAAGGCCCAGGGACTGCTGGACTCCTGAATTACACCTAGTTCCAACATTTCCTCTATCTCTTCCTTCAGAGTATGTTTGACTCTCTCAGGCACCCTATAAGGGACCTGCTTAATAGGCCTTTGGGGTCCTGTATCCACATGTTGCTGCACAGGTGGGTGCAACCTGGTTTCCCAGTGAACATACCCCCAAACTCCTGTAACACTGCTCAGATTTCTTGAACCTGGGTAGGGGATAGCTATTGGGACATTGCTACCCATTCCACTGAGGTGTCAGTTCAAGTATCACTGAGGAGATCAGTCACCAGATCCCCCTCAGATTCCTCTTGCCACCCACTGTAAATACTCAGCACAAGGGCCTCCCTATAATGGTAAGGTTTCATCATGTTAACGTGGTATAATTTGTGCCCCTGCTCCTGCCTAGCAGTTCTACCATGTAGTTAACATCACTGACCTTCATTACCACCTTGTAAGGTCCCTATCAAGCTGCCTACAGCTTGTTGTGTCTGACAGGAATGAGAACCATTACCTGCTGCCCTATAGCATACTGTCTAGCTCTAGAATTCCTGTCATACCAGACATTTTTCTGCTGTTGGGCTTCTGCCAGGTTCTCCTGGGCCAAGGCAATGAGTTATCTGAGTCTCGTCCTTAGGTTTTGGACATATGCCACAACAGATTACTTGTGGGATTCACACTCACCTTCCCACTCATCTTGAATCAAACCTAGAGGTTCCCTCATCATATGCCATACAGCATCTCAAATGATAAAAACCTGAAGATTCATGGGGCACCTCTCTGCAAGCAAACAACTGATGCAGAAAAATATTTTCCCACTCCCTCTTAAACTGGTCTGAAAAAGCCCATAGCATCAACTTGAGTGTAGAGTTTATCGTCTCAAGAATACTATTAGTCTGAGGATGGTAAGGGGTGGTCATTAAGTGCTTCATCCCACAGTACTTCCACAGACAAGCCAGCAGGTCTGATATGAAATTGGCATCTATGTCCATCAGTATTCTTTTGGAAAGCTTACTATGCTGAAAATTTCTAACAAGGTATTTGCCACCTTTTCTGCCTCAGTGGGGGACAGAGCCACCACCTCAGTGCATCTTGTAGCATAATCTACTACCACTAGGATATACTTTTTCCCTGTGGAACTTGAGGTATCAGAGGCCCTACAATATCCAAATCTACTCTCTGAAATGGCTCCTCAATCACAGGAAAAGGCATCAAATGAGCTTTCACCTTGTCTCCTGCCTTGCCTACATTTGGCACTGCTCACAGGTCCTGCAGTACCCTTTACATCTCTGGAAATCTCAGGCCAACAAAAGTTATGAATAATATGTCTCATTGTATGATTTATGCCCTTATGACATGCAAAGAGAATATCATGGACTATGGCTAGAAGTGCCACATGGTAGGCTCTGGGGACTACCAACTGCTGTATTCTTTCACCATCTAGCTCTCCATCAGGGGGCCTTTGTTCCAGTATGCAGATTCCCCATTCCCTTGAGAATCAGGTGCCTAACTAGCTACCTACCTTAGGCCTTGTAATGTAAGGTCTAAGAGTTGAGCCTGTCCCATCTCCCTGTTTATAACCCTTCCCATCTCACCTTCCGCAGGAAGTCTAGTATTCTCTGACAACAGTGCCTCACTGTCAGCCCAGGTACTACTACTCACCTCTGCCCTTGCAGTCACTCTGTC
Source organism: Protopterus annectens (assembly GCF_019279795.1). Taxonomy (NCBI): domain Eukaryota; kingdom Metazoa; phylum Chordata; order Ceratodontiformes; family Protopteridae; genus Protopterus; species Protopterus annectens. Next base: position 26,854,975 of record NC_056736.1, on the reverse strand, counting down.
CAAGGGAACATCAGTACCCACAAGCAGCTGTGGTTTACCTTCAGTCTCACTGCTACAGGGTAGCTCCCTCCCTGAAGTAACCACCTCACCAGTCCTGGCTGCAAGTGTGCAGTCTGTCTGGGTATCCCCCAGGCTACCAGACCAACGTGCTTGTCTCCAAGCCTGACTGTGTGTAACTGCATGCACACAGGGTACTGCATTATCAAAATCATTCCTTATCAGAACATCTGCAGGGATATCCTCAAACACACCTACTTGCTGGCTTCCTTTTCCACCCTCCCAGTCAAGGTGAACCCTAGCCAAAGGTGTTTGTAATGGGGTCCTCCTAAAGCTCTGACTGGAGTAGACAGCTCAAGCAAGTAGTGCTCGTCTTTAACCATTGCAGGCCTAACAATGGTGAGGTCAGAGGCTGTGTCTCTCTTAGCAATGGCCTCTTTCCCTTTCACTAAGATAGGATATAACCTTTTATGGTAGTTTGGTACCCTTGTTGCCTCGAGACAACCTACTGTTGTCATTTTGTCATTCCCACTTACTGGCTCTCCCACCTTTTGTTCCTGCCTTGCCTCTCTGGACAGCTATATGCTACATGGCCCCAATGGTTGCATTGAAAACATGTATCCCTTGGTCCTGGATGTGTAGCTGGACTAGTGGCTTCCCTGCTACTGGCAGACTCTGTTGGGGTAGTCTGGGCTGCCCACCGTGGGTTCCCTTAGATCCATGAGCAGCACTAGGTGTCTCTTTCCTGTGCAGTGATGCCCTGCTTGCTAGGTATAGATCTCCCTTCTTCCCCAACTAATCTGCAGTACTGCATTGTCTATCAGCTAACCAGATTCTCATGTCCTCAGGCAAAGTGATAAGGGCTTGTTCCCTCACCAAAAGGTCTGCCAGCCCTTCAAAAGTGGTGACCTGACATCCTCTCACCTACCTACGACAAAAAGTGCTAAGTTCAGGAATATATTCACATACACTTTCATATGCCTTTGCATTTATGCTCAAGAAACTTTTTTTCTATAAAGTTCAGGTGTTAACTTAAAGCATTCTAGCAAACACATTTTGACTGTATTATAATTTAAGCAATCAGTATCAGACAGTTTATAAACTGCACTTACAGCTTTACCATGGAGTAAGGGAGTCAAAACCAAACCCAGAGCTCTTGGTCAACATTCTACTGTTTACATACCCTCTCAAACATATGAACAAAACTATCAAAATTATCCCCTTCTGTAAATTGTGGAAGAAATTTACTGACCTTTGTTGCTTTTGGGGTTCAGTTACTCCCTTCCCCATTACTTCCATGACTCTGGTGAAGAGTCAGCATCTCCTTTTCATGTTGCTTCTGCCTCTCCTTCTCCTCAGCCTCTAGACATCACAGTTTCTCATTTTCCTCAGCCTCTAGATTTCTCAGTCTCTCTGCTGCTTCTGTTTCCAAATGCTGTGCCTCCAGCTCAAGTCTCTTTAACTCCAGATGGATTTTTAAGTCCTCTTTGGAAAGGTTGAGCTGTCCATTTTTTTGAGAGTTGTACATCTCCAAAGCCAGCCTGGTTCACTCATCACTGGTCTGCAATGCAGCTGTGCCCAAAGCTGCAATCATTTCTGCCTTAGTCAGATTGGCATGCACCAGTCCATTAGCCTGGCACATCTCAGCCAACTGGCTCTTTTTCAGCTTGCCATACTCCCCTGCTGACATGCTTGCCTGCTCTTCTTGACTAACTAAGCTAACAAAAAAATAAATAAATAAATAAAACAATTGTGATGTGAAACTCTGAATGTTCACTGTGTGGCTAATTCAGAATACAAACACTTTCAATAACCACTGTACACAGGCTTCAGGATTTCAATATCCACACCACTAAAAGCCAATTAATACGTGATGTGGTTATCTCATCACTGTCAACAAAATAATTTGTGATGTGGATATGCCAACACTGCCACCAATTAATTTGCGACACCCCTGTACTGACTCAGTAATTAAAGAGCCTCAATCATCAGCACTGGCAACAGTCAGGGACGTATACACTGGGAGGATGACAAGTCCACACACAGTAAAGTACAATTTCCCTTAAAAGCACACAGATACCACAGTCAGTCTGGGGCTGGTTTTTCCCTTTTTCTCTAGATCCCTAACAAGACTCCCCACTGGCACAGCTATAGGGTTGAGATCTCAGCTGAGTGGCCAAGCTAAGACCTTCAGCACCCTCTCTGTCCAACCAGTGCTTCATGTCCCTGCCCAAGTAGCTGACACACACACACTTTGAGATTTGATTGATATACAAATGCACACACACGGGAAAGGCTGGCACAGATTTACTAGCTATGTCCCATTCTTCCCAGACTATAAGGCAGTTCCAGCTGTGAGCAGCCAACTCTTTATCTGCTACTATAAGGCCCTTAACAAAGGGTGTCCTACTGTGTAATGTTACTAATAATCAAAATGGTAGTTTGACCAAGAGCAAGGCTATTTAGGATTGGCCTGTACAGTGTCACCAAATACATATGCCAGTATCATAAGAGCTTAAATATGTCTCACAAATATCAGCCACAAAGATAGGTTTAAATATATTTAATAATAAATTATAAAAGAACAAGACAATGCTCAGTCAATCAACACAGTTACTTCAGAGTTCAAAATCACAGGAAATATTCTAAAACAACATTGCAGAACAGTCTCAAATAAATACAGAAAACATCTAAACTAACCTTTACTATATTCCTATCTTTATCTAAGAGAGATACTATGCCCTGAATCTTATTTACAGAACAACAATCAGGCAGAAGTGCAGATGATGATGATGAGTGGATGCTTACATGTCAAAGACAAAGTACAAAATGCACAGTCTCTCTCTGAGAGAGTTCTTAAATTAATATCACATTTTACTGCTGTGTTAGCTTGGGTGTTGTCACTCTTTGTCACCTGACTTCAGTTCCCTGGCTAAACAGAAACTTAACATAATTTTAACATCTCCGTGTTAGAAATACATATCTCTCAAAACTGTGCAGCTTCTAGGAAATCATAAAGTAACAAAACATTTTTTTACATTTTAAGCCTAGTAACTACTTTTCTCCAAGACAATAGAAAAACTTCTATCTTTAAACATCCTGTCTCCTTGTTGCATTGAAATAACTTTTATAGCACATCGTAAAGCACTTAATTTCAACTTATTTCCTTGAAGTTTTGTAAGTTAATCTTCTATGTTCCAGCAGGGTATGCTGTGGTTACATTCCTGAAGCTCAGGACATAGTATACAGTTCTGTATAAATCATATCAATATGCACAAATGACATAGAATTATTTACAAAATTCCAGATAGCTAGGCTGGCAGTGTCACATTTCCCTTTAAGATGGCATCCATAACTGAAAATGCCTTATCTTAACTGAAATTACCTTTAGCCTGGAAGGCTATTTCTGTCACAGAGTTGGTTTTGTTGGGTGCAATTAGTCCCATCACTTGCTTGTTCATACTGATGAAGGATTATTTTTGTCTTTTGGCTATAGTCCTTCCTATTTTGGGACAGGATTTTATTTATTTTGCTGTGCAACCTATTTATACTAGAGGTCCATCATGGGATCTTGTTTTTGGAGTTTTTCCTAAGTTTACTTCAGTTTGGTGATGTTTTTATGCAGTTATTTATATGCTTGTACAGGATTTCATAAACACTTCCGCATAGGCCACTGAATTTTCTGAGTTTGGGGACCTTGGTATTTAGCCATGCCATTGCTTATCAGCAGGTAGTTAGCCTTGAAAAATTTCTCAAAGGTTCTGTGGTTTGCTAGGGATTCAGCCTTTATATTTATTTCAAGTGTGACCACTTTTGTGATTAAATGTGAGCAGTGAGGACATTGCACAAGCTGGGGGTGCAGTGTTCTCGCATATTTGTGAGTAGCAGGTCTAGGATATTTGCACCTGTAGTAGGTGTACAGACTAGTTGTTCCAGGGTATTTTCATTCGAAAAATCTTGGAGTCTTTGAGCCTGTTTGTTAGTTGTTTTGTATGTATCCCAGTTTATGATGGGATAGTTGAAATCACCCATGAATATTTTGTTGGGATAAATTGTGAGAGACTCCAGTACATTCAAGTGTATGGTATGATTTTCCTGGGTCATAGATAGGAACCTATTCTTAGCAAGGATATGTTATTTGACTTTACCTAAGCTTAGCTGGATATGCTGTAGCCCAAGCATGTCACATTGTTTGACTAGTCTTGAGGTGTGCTTGCTTTTTTGTATAGATTGATATAACTCCAACTCTTGTCCCTTCTTGTGCAGTAGCTGGTCTAAATGTGAGGAAGGCATTATAACCTTGTACAACTGGGATGCCTTCAGCAGTCTTAAAACATGTCTCAGTAACTGCATAAATGTCAACTCTCTCCAAGGGTGAGGGATGCTGATACTTCTAGCATTGAACATAGAAATTACTATGTCGGAAGGTTTATCAAATAAACATTGATAAAAGGTACTATAAGGGTAGATAATGTTTTGGCCACTATCCAAACGCTTAGAGGAGACAGGTACAGACCATCCCTAACAAAGCAGCTTGGTCTGTCAATCATGTTCTCCAAAGGTGACAAAAATTGGATCCCCCTAGAATTTTATTTTATTTTATTTGACATTTGTTTACTGGGATAGTCCGACTGGACAGCAGGTGCCCTTTTGCAATGGAGGCCTGGGGAGAAAAGCTCCACAAATATACAATAGTAACATATTAACAATATTTAGTAGTGAAAGTACAGTTTACAGAGTTTGATCAGTAAACAGCAGAGTTAATACAGACAGTTAATATCATAGTAACCAAAATTAGACAGTGTTGTAGTGCAGTTAATACAGACAGTTGATAACATAATACAAAACGTAGACAGTGTTGCGGAGAACTGTAATTAAAACAGTAGTTACACAAGTTAAACAGTGTGTTTTTATTTTTTAATGGGCATAGTGTTGGAGTATCAGAAGGGGAAGAAAAAGACACATCATATGTACAATATTTACAGTAACCAATTATGGTGCACATCGGTAGTATTCTAGGAAGTGTAAGGTAATTAGCAATGTTGAGAACATCACTTAAATACCAAAGAATCCTAGTTGGAGCAGCACTCTTACAGAGAAGAGACACTCTAAGGTGGGCCATTACAGTTGCATAGCCGGTTAGTGAGAAGGTAAGCATTAAGGAGCTGTTTGAAAATGGAAGTTTTGCTTTGTAGTCTAATGTCAGGAGGGAGGCTATTCCAGATGTTGGCAACTGTGTTGGGGTAGATGGATTCATCATAGGTATTTTTGCATGGTATTTTTTCTATTAGGGCTTTATTGTTGGAGCGTAGTTGTCTATTGGAATTGTAGAAGCTTAGTAGGCCAGAGAGGGCAGGGGTTTTATCAGGGTAGTACAGTATTTGATAAGCTAGGCTAAGTTGGTGGTATTGTACTAGTATGGGGAGTTCAAGCCAGTGTAAAGTTAGTAGGGATTGGCAGTGGTGGGAAAATGATTTGGTGCTGGTAGCGAATCTGGCAATTCTGTTGTAACATATAGAAAGTTTGTTGAGGTCGCTCTTATTTAGATTTGATAGTACTGGAAAATAATAAAATAATGTGGATAAGAGATGGGTTCTGGCTATAGCAGTTCTGGATTCAGAAGTAAGGTATTTTTTAGAGCTTTATAAGGTGCCTAGCTTTTTTTGAACTTTGGAGATGGTTAGGGATACATATCTGTTGAATCTTAGTTTTGGTCTATTGTAGTCCCAAGTAATTTGGCCTCTGGGAATGGGGTAATGAGTGTGTTATTGGCTGAGAGTATAGAGAAGGTAGTAAGGTCATAAGTTTTTGTTGGGTGAAACAGAATAAGTTGGGTTTTTTGGGGGTTCAGTATTAGTTGAGATTTGTTTAGCCAGTTTTCCATCTGTGTGAAGGACTCCTGTGTGTGTTTTTGGAGGAGCTGGATATTAGATGCCAAGAAGATTAGAGTTGTGTCATCAGCATATTGTACTATTTCAGCATTTGTGATTGCTAGGTGTAGTTGATTTGTAAAAATATTAAAGAGAAGGGGGCCAAGAATAGAGCCCTGAGGTATGCCAAGTGTGACAGAGAGTGGGGGAGTAGGAAGTCATGCCATTTGACTGAAGGAAGGCGGCTGTCTAGGTAACTTTTGAACCAGAGCAGGGAGGGGTTGTCTATGTTGAGCTCAGAAAGGCAGGTTAGGAGTTTATTATGGGAAACTGTACCAAATGCCTTGGATAAATCTAGTAAAATGGCTGAGACTAGTTTACCTTGGATTCTTTGTGTGTTGACAGAGTTGGTGAAATGAATTAGGGCAGTGATGGTTCTATGGGATGGTCAGAAACCATGTTGAGTTTTGGATAGTAAGTTATTGGTGAGAAGGTGGGTGAAGAGTTGGTGATGGATACATCTTTCTAGAATCTTAGATAGGGGTGGCAGGATGGCTATGGGTTGGTAGTTTGAGAGGTCAGTGGAGGGGCCACCTGTATGAAAGGGAATGATATATGATGTTTTCCACAATGAAGGGGTGGTGTGTTCAGCAATGGATATATTTATCAGTAATGAAACGGGGTAAGCTATGGCCTTAGCTGCAATTTGAAGGTATTCAGCTGTGAGGCTATCGACAGTGAGAGTGGTGGGTTTAAGTTTGGTTAGGAGTTTTTGGAAAGTTGATGTTGGAACTGGTTTTAGTGAGAAGGGGGTGCTATTAGTTGGGCCCTTGGGGGATTGTGGGAAGTCAGTGGGAGCTGTATTGTTAATAGGTTTAAGTATGGAGGAAGTAAAGTAATTGTTAAAATTGGCACCAGTAACTAAGTCAATTGTTAAAAATCAACCATCTTCTGTTTACATTGTGGTATTGTGGTATCATAGGTTCATAGGTATATATATGAGGCTAATGACCACCAGGGCCTTTATAAGCCTAGCTTTGCAATCTAACCCAATTGTGTCCCTATGTATCGCAGGCATTTATTAAGAGGGAGAATGTCAGTTAGGAAGTTACTAGTGGTTATGTTGCGGTATATGTTAATTTTAGACTTTATTTTCTGCCTCTATCTATCAGAGAAGTGGGAGCCAGACCATGGATGAATTTCAGATTTCTCATCCATTGGTCAAGGTTATACTGAAATAGGCTTAGGATTGCACTGTTTCACATAGATAGGGAGCCTTTTCCAGAACATGATGATCCTCTTTGAGATATAGCTGTCTTGCTAATGTCTAATTTTGTCACAAGCAAAATGTAAATCCTTAGATCTATTGAATCTGATGTTCATTTGTGGATGTGTAAAAGTCCCTCAGATCTGGATCTAAGAATGCCTTGTATACCAGGCAGTGATCGCCTCTGAGTAGCCTGTAGGAGACTGAGTACAGAAAAAGGGCTTTGAGGCAATCAATATCAGACACTATGTTTATACAGTGCATTTTTCCTGATAAGGAACCTTTGTGAGCATTCTAATTGTTGAATATGTCTGGTCAGGTACATGATGAAGGGATTATTATACTGAAATGAATAATGTGTCTGATAAGGGCCATATAAAGTTGATCTATGACTTCCTTGGACCTGGATGACATACCCTTACATATAAGTTGAGTGACATAGAATGACTTTTGTACTATCGTTACCATATGTTGGTCAAAGGCCAGATTTCTATCTACAAATGTTCCCATACCCCTGACTACCAGCTCAGCTCTTAGGGATGTGTTGGTGGAGTAATTAGCCTGGGTGGCAATTTCCCACAAAAGACCTATAATGCATTTCTTGGCAATTAGTTTTAATCCATGACTTTGGCACCAGTAATTTGTCTGTGTTAGACCCTTTTGTAAGATGTTTGTATTTTGAGGGGAATGTATGATAACTCCCAGTTTGCAATAATTTGCAAACTTGGTCAACCAAAGGCCCCCTGATATCAGTCTTTACCTCCAAGAATAAATTCCAAATAGGCATGGTCCCTGCATGCACCCCTGAGATACTCCACTAGTGATAGGTCTTTTAGTAGAGGTGATTTCACCAATCCTGAATTCCTCGGTCCTGCCTTTGGGGCAGTTGCCAATCCAATGAGTCATGTATGGGTTTATTTCCAGTTCAGTGAATTTTTGAACTATATCCAAGTGAGATACTGTACTGAACACCTTAGCAAGGTCTAGGTAGGTAATATAAACTATTTTCCCCTCATTCATTGCCTTGCTGACCTTCTCAAAGGAGTCAACCAGGTTTAGTAGGAATCCATGGTGGGTATCGTTTAGTAGATATTATCCTTGGAGAAGGTTGAATACTGCTCAATGTTCTCATGCATATATTTGCCTGGGACACGTATTCTGAAAGCTGTAGCATGTCTGTTTTCATATAGTCCAAGGAGGTATGTTCCAGGTCATTAACACCCACATAGACTATGACAGAGTCATACTGGTACATGTGATTAAATGCCCTGACTTCATCTTTGATGTAGCAAATCCTTGCCCCTGATAGGCAACTGACCATGACTGTCTCCTTGCTCAGCCTGGTGAGGAGGTTATGAGAGTGTCTCACAATAATGTCTCCAATCACCAACATATAGGGTTGTATGTCACTTTGCCTAAGGGCTTAAAGTTTAAGATATTCTGAGATATGGTTGTATGTGCCCAGGGGAGTGTTGTCTTTGTAGTGTTTGGGTGGCCTCAACATATGTGAGTTTATGTGTCTGATCCACAGTAGGTGTAGTCTGTGTTACTGACAACTTGTTTGTAGATATCAGTGTATGCATGCAAGAGCTTTGTCTTCAAACAGAGATTAATTAGAATTACATATTTTGTAAACTTTGTTAGTCTGCTTAAGAATAAGGTGGCTATCAGTAAACAAGGAAATGTCTACATTTTCTTAAGATGCCCCTTTCCACCATGCTGGCTGCAGAGATATGTGGAATGTTCACATCCATGGTTGTGGGTCTGTTTTTGTGATCTGTGAGGTACAATACCATCAGTGTTTGGAGTTGTTGGGCAGGGGAGAGATCTAAGATTGATCAAAACTTTTGGGATAATGCTTCTCATCTGGCAAAAAAGCTGCAATACTCTCAAATAGATACTTGAGAAAAATAGAACAGGATGCTTTATATCAACAATTACAACTCTAGATACCTGCAACTATACAGGGCATTACAAACTACCACTGAACAGCTCAGCACAGGTTAGAAGAGATGAGTTAGAGAGGAATTCAATCGACAAATAATAAAAATGCAGTACAAGTGTATATATATATATATATATATATATATATATATATATATATATATATATATATATATACATATATCAGATCTTGCCTGAAAACGGTAGAAAATACAGTAGAAATGTAATAAACAGGGCTCAGATCATGCAGTAATTCAAAGTTCTCTCACTATGAACTGACATTCACAGTGTGCTCATATGACAAAAAAGTTTTGAAAATGTACACACTTTTGAAATTAATAAAATCAGTACAATGCATTTTTGCAAAGGCAATACCCCCCTACAGCAGAAAAGTGGAGGTCTGTGCCACCACACCAATAATACTTATTGTCAGTTCTGAGGTCGCTCTTTTTTTAAGTAAAGGAGAAATCCATGAGATACTGCAATCTTAATGTTTAGTTATATAACTTGGAAATGCATATTAGTTAGAACACATTACAGAGTCAGTCACTAATGTATCACTTTAACAGTAAATTCCATGACTATAACATCTATCTATCTATCTATCTATCTATCTATCTATCTATCTATCTATCTATCTATCTATCTTAATTTTTTCTGAACTTGGGAATTTGTGTAACAAGCTTTAAGTGATTTTTCTTGTTGTTGCTTTTATGATTGGCCAGTGGACTTTTTACTGATTTGCTTACTTACCCAGTTTCTGTACTGGCATAGAGTTGCCATGTTTGTGCAGATCTTGGCTCATTAAGAGAGAGCTTCCAAATGCTTTGCATCCATGACACTGATTACTGTATGTTCTGCTTAAATCCAGTGCCATCCTTAGCAGATAAGTACTGAACTTTGTTAAATTGCTCTTCTGTTTGTTACTTAAAAGTGCTGCTGCTATATTTCTGCAATATTTGTTGTGCATCTGCAGTTTTAATTGTTTTTAATTGCTCCTGAGCTGCATTGTGTCAGCTGCTGGTCTTTTCACTTTTTAGGTACCCTAAATTAAAGTCAGTGTTAGTAATTGTGTTGGTTCCTGTAGCTCCTACACTTTTAGCTCATCTGTAATGACCTTACAATTAGAAAAGCTAGGTTTGCACATTGGTGGGAATAGAGAGCCTGATCTCATCTAAGCTTGGTAATTACTACAATATACTTTAAGTGCTTTCATTGCTCATTAGGCCACTTTGCTTATTTAGTCAGTTTCTGTGTCTGTAGAAAGGAAAGCTGTTAAGGTTGTGTTATGCAGGTCATCATGCAGCAGCAGTTAGCAGTGCCCTACACAGTCACAGGTGCTTAGAATCTCAATTTCCCTATGGAACTATCCCTAAGTGTACCTCTGTCAATAGTTGCTTGACTAGCACCAGCTTTGCATGAAGGGGGGCATTGTTCTATGAGATTGCACTAAGGTTGTACTTCTTACTCAGTTTGTTCCCCCTACAAATCTGCTCTCCCCCACAGTGATTGCATAAAGATTAACACATAATCTCGTAGTACCACTCCACTTGTAATCCATGCTACATGTATAGCTGAAATCATGGAGCTGCTCGTTTCTGCAGTGTCTGTAGCCAGTTTGATAGCAATGGGTATCCTGAGACAAGGTAGATATTGCCTCATGTTTTCTGACAACCACCTAATTCTCAAACAATCTGATGTAATATGTATCAAAAGTACTTATGTGACATCTCTGGAGGAAAGACACAGTGTCTCTATGCCTAAGCCAATAAGAAAGGCCACAACTAATGCCAACATTTTGATTATAAGGGACTGCATTGTGAGAAACACTCATAGCTCACTCATCAGACTAAGCAAGGAGATAGTCATGGTCAGTTGCCTGTTAGGGGCCAGGATCCTTCAGATCATTGTCATAAGTACTTGTATGACTCATTGGGAGTAAATGATAGGAGACATGCCTCTCTATACTACATTTATTTATCCTTTGGTGACTGGGTGAGTCCCACTAAACTAGTATCCTCTTTTAAGGGGGATACCTAAGGTGGTATTTATACTACTAAAGGAAGTTTGGCTTGGATAACAGGGAACCTCCCCTACTCCTTTTAATTGGTACCTTGGGATCTTTTACGTCTACACAAGCTACCACCAATTCAAGCAGATGGGACATCTGTTTGATATCACCCAAAGGGCAACACACTCACGAGTGCAGCACTACCCATATGTTGCATTACAAAGTCAGCAATCAATCTATGTAGTGTGGGAATAGAACCCACAGCCTTCTGCAATAATTGTGAGTATGCTACCTGTTGTGTCTAAGGTTATAAACTTAGCTCTTAGCAGCATTCTACCCTCAACATGGATGATGCCACAAGGCAAAAAAAAATCAATTTTAATAACTGATTTAGTTGTTGTCATTTGAAAAGGGTGCGATAATTTTTGATCCATCACGATGTGGTTGACAGACAACTGTGCTCACCAGGTATGGTCTGCACCTGTCTCCTCAAGGCGTAAAACCTTTTCCACCCCCTCAAAGTGTCTTTTTAGGCATTGGCAACCTGACAAACCACCTGACATAGCTAAACCAGCTCAGAATAATCTAAAAGTGATACTGCTTAATGCCAGAAGTCTAAACAAAAAACTCCACTTTTTGCTAGATTGCCTTACTCTGGGGAATGTAGATGTACATGCAGTTGCTGATGCATGGTTTAAAGCTGTGAACACCTCTCTAGTAGTACAAGGCCATAATGCCTTTCACACAGTTAGGCTACCTACTGTACAGAAAGGGGCAAAATGTGGCAGTGTCTCAATTTACATTACAAACAAACACACATCAAGCCTGGAAAAGCAGCATAGTGTGCTTGAGATCCACCACATACAACTCACCATAAGCAAAGCTCCATAGCAATATCTTTATAACCTACAGGTCTCATTCTACATCAAGGGAAACTCATAGCACTTACTTAAATGAATTCATGACAATCCATTCAACCCAACACCATTGTCATGGGTGACTCCAACTACCCCACTACAAACTGGGAATTATTCACCACCTCAGACTTGCAGACACCAAGATTCCTGGACTTTGTCAATACCAATGCTGTACATCACCTCATTTGTATGATTACAAGTACGCCAAGATCCTTGACTTAGGCCTCACAAACATGGAAGAAACGTGTCCCCCAGAAGTATAACATCCTCATGGATTAAGTCAGAATACAAAGCTGTCTTCCTCAAAATACTTTTAGGAATAATTCAAAGGCAAACTTTTTATACTGAAGTCACACCCTCCCCCTCAAAAAAAAAAACAAAAAAAAAATGGAGCACCTCTTCCTTCATGGGGTCATTCAGAAAAAAAAGATTTTACAATAATGTATACAGCTGTAGAGAGGCAGTTGTACTTACCCAAAAAAGCACAGGGAAAACTCAAGAACCAAGCCATCCTACTGGAATCCCAACATCAATAGGTTGTATAACAAATTAAGAAAATCAAGGTCAAAAACAGAAAGCTCAATATCCATCAAGGTAAGAACTCCATCATAAAACTGAAAAAAAGGCAACTCAGGGATGAAGTAAGACTATTAAATGAAAATTTGAGGAAAAAAGTAGTCTTCTAGGCTAAGGACAATCACAGTGCATTATTCACCTATGTCCAAAACCTCAAAGGCAAAACACAATAATGTGGCAAACTAATTGTCAACGGACCAACTATACTGAACTGTTGGATATAGCAAATCTACTGGCTGAAAAAATTAATCTCCAGTTGTATCCCTCCCACACATCTCTCAAAAAATAACCCCAACTATAGGTCCTTCAATTTTCGTTAGGGAGTTGGTCATCAATGTACTTCCCAAGGCCTAAAAACACTGCAGCAATGTAACCTGATAATATCCTGAGATGAATCCTTAATAGGATGAAGTGTCATCTAACAAGTCCACTAAAAGCATTATTCAATCATAGCCTCTGAATAGGCTTTGTACCAAGTGAATTGAGGACTGCAGCTCGTATTCCTCTGCACAAGGGCAGGCCATCGCAAGACCAGTGAAACTGCAGACCTATAAGCCTGACTAGTTTCAAATTTAATAACATGGAAAGAATATTCATGTACATGATTAATAATGACACAGGAAACCTTCAAACATTGGATTCAAGCCACTGTAGTTTCATGAAGGGCAGGTCAAGTCTACTCATACTGGTAGAGTTATTTGAGAAATTTAACAAAACAATGGATGATGTTACAACGTTAGTCAATGAACAGCACTTTTAATGAACAGGGATGTCATTGAAAATAAAATCATCAAATGGCCATAGTTGGTCAACATAAAGGGACCATGATCTACTACAAGATTATCAGTAACTAAGCTTTTACAGAACCTGCCCATTCCCCAATTTAGTGTGACCTCAGAGTTGTTATATGTAATTAGTGACAACAGAAGGATTCAGTGAACAAGAAACAATACTTATGTGGAGGGCTATGTCCCTCACCCCCCCCACACCCCTACTAATTATATATACTAACTCCGAAGTCACACTAAATTGGGGAAAGTGTAGGTTCTGTTAAAGCTAAGTTACTGGTAATCTAGTAGTAGCTCATGGTCCTTTTATGTTGGCCACCTATGGCCATTCAATGACTTTATTTTCGATAACATCCCTGTTCATTAAAATGCTGTCCGTTGACTAACATTTGATATGCAGCCATACAATTGAATATTTTTTGATTACCGAACATAGACACATAAACCTCTATGCCACCCAGCTGGATAGCTAACTGACTCATAGATAGGATCCAATAAGTCAGGAGAGCTGAGACTACTTCCACTAAAAGGCCTGTCATTAGCAGAGTCCCCCAGAGCACTGTACTGAGGCTGCTATGTTTTTGGCATCTAAGGGCAATGTCAAGGGCCTCTGGCTAGCCAGGTTCCCAGACAATTGCAATCTGACCATAGTCGCAGATTCCCCAAAGACACAAACATCTTCCAAGAATGCCCACCACAGACTAATAACTGGAGCTACAGCCATGGCCTAAATCTCAACTCTAAGAAATATATAATAGTAGCTTTCAGGAAGACAACCACCCCTGGAAATTACTGCATTGATAATACACCACTGTGGTATGCAGACAGTGGCTTGGCCTTTGACCATCATGTGTCTACTATAGTTAGGAAATTATTCCACGTTGAGTAACTTATAAGCAAGGATATTGCATCTAAGTCCAAATATACCATTGCTCCATTGAACTCAGACCTTATTAGCACAATCAATGAGTACAATGCTCCCTTTGGTAATTTCCTGCCAAGTCATATGCAACATCTGAAGTATCCACAGATGTACCTCACAAAAATAAATATAATGTAGACAACATGTCCTGCAAGAACAACCAAAAAGCCTTATCCTTGTACTCGGTCTCCTACAGGATGTTGGAAGGAGATATATGCCTGGCCTTCAAAGTATCTTCTGATCCAACTGCTGATCCATTTCTTATGGATCTTTTGCACATCCACAAAACAAGCACCACCAGAAGCACCCAATATAGGGACCTACACCTTGTTTGTAACTTAAATAAGACATATTACAGATATAGTTATGTGTATCTCAGGATATACCTTCTTTGGAACTGGCTTCTCTTCTATGTGAAGCAGATTTACTTCCTGCCCTTATTTAGGCAACTGTTATCAGTGGATGGGGATTCATAAATTTGCCACTGGCCTGCCAGTTATGTCCCTATTAGAAAGAGGGAGCCTGTAAAGACTTGACTACTCATACATAATCTATACTCCCTATGCAACGACTGGCATCAAAACCTGCCAAATACATTTTGGAAGCCTAGCTAGGCTTAAAAAAGCCCTTTATGGTTGTTAGCGTATTAATCACCTATAAATCTATCTATCTCCCATACATTATATATTATTATTATTATTATGTTTTATAACTTTTCAGTTGTGTAGATTGGGTTAATTTGGGGAGACAGTGTTGCATTTGGGGTGTTACGAGCTGTAGTGTAATGTACAATTTTGTGTGATTCGGTTTCATTTTTTTCTTTAGAAAAGCCAGTATACGCAATCACACCAAAGGATAAGTTCCCTTTTTGCTGCACTGTTTTGCAATCTCAGAGTCTGTATGTATAAATATCAGGGGGAATGTGGGGCACAGCAATCCCTCTTTGAGGGTGGAGTGAAGCTTTTTCCAGTGAAGAAATACTTTTTTTTTGAATGATTGGGAGTCAAATTATTTTGTTTGTTTGTTTGTTTTTTTGACCAAATGGGACATTTCATTCTTTGCACAAAAGTGTGTATCTATCTGTCTATCTATTGTATATATATATATATATATATATACAATATATAGATATATATATATATATATATATATATATATATATATATATATATATATATATATATATATATATATATATATATATATATATATATATATATATATATATATATACACACATACACACCGTTGTGTGTGTGTGTGTGTGTGTGTGTGTGTGTGTGTGTGTGTGTAAATGCGTGTGTGTGTGTGTGTGTGTGTGTGTGTGTGTGTGTGTGTGTGTGTGTGTGTGTGTGTGTATGTGTGAGTGTGTAAATGCATATATATGTGTGTGTGTGTGTGTGTGTGTGTGTGTGTGTGTGTGTGTGTGTGTCTGTATCTGTAGATAGACACATACATACATATATAGCTACACACACACACAAACACACACACACACACATGCACACACACACACGCATACACACACACACGCGCGTGTATAGCAAAAGCAGCGCAACTAGCTTCAAGAAAAAAACAATTGTTTTAAAAAATCATCATATAAACTATTGAGAAAACAGAGGGAAAAATAAGCATTTTGTGTTTGTTTTTGCATTCCTAAATGTCTGTATTTTAGTATTCTAAGCTTGAAATTAAAAAAACAATGGAGAAAAAGAGAGAATTCAATGGACACACTGACCACTGATTTCACACTAAAATTTATAACTCACATTCAATCATCACCAAACTCACATACAAGCAAACACATACATTTCAACACAATGTCTCTCAGAAACACATACAGAAATCTTGCCAACACACACACACACACACACACACACACACACACACACACACACACACACACATGCACATGCACACACGCACACACGCACACACGCACACACACACATACTACATCCCCTCTACCCTACCTCTATAACACTCAGACACACATACATCACACTTATCGCCCATGATCTTTAACTCAGTGACACCTAGTGATGCCGTCTAAGCCTAAACAATGTATATATGTTTGTGCATAGATAGAATGACAGCTATAGGAAGTGTGATACTCGATAGGTTGAAAACAGTGTTTGTGGTGCTTTCTTTATTCAGTCATGGAGTTATCATGTGATTTTTTTTTAGTCAAGATCCATTGTAACAATGTATGTAAAATTATATGAGGAATGAGGTTGATGCAATGATTTATTTTTCGGGGTTGTGTAATGATGAATGTACTTTCTATCAATGTATTTGAACTATTTTTGGTCAGATTCACTGATGGTGTGATTAGCTTACCCTTGAAACTGATTTTATTGTGATTGGGCTTTTCATTTTTTCTCCAAGGCTTTGCAATACTGGAGTTATTGTGGTGTATAAGCAAGAAACCACAGAGGTTATCTGCTTATGCTGGAGGTGTGGAGGCAACCCCCCCCCCCACAAAGACAGATATATTTTTCTCTGTTTAAAAAGTTTCACTTTCACATGCATTTCTTGTGTTTCTATGAGGAGAATTGCTGAAGAGGTGTTAGTTTTAATAGCTGCAAGACTTGATGATTTATTTATTGACAAGTTTGTTGTTGCTAATCTAATAGTAACTTCACGTCGTACCGCTAAACCTCACATTGTATGAAATCTGGACAAAGCCAATATAATGCGGGAGGGGGGTAATGATCACAAAATATGACAGACATTAAATATTGGTCTTAAGCATTTATACAGAATAGCAGGTTATGCATTAGAATGCATTTTCTGAAAGATGTGAAGTTTCAAATTCAAATGTCTGTCATTATTTAATGACTTCACTGCGGTGGTGGTGCTGCGGTAGCATTGTCGCCTCACAGTAAGACGCTATCCTGTTTGATTCTCAGCTAGACCGTCTTCTGTGTGGAGACATGCGTGAATGGGCGTACCTTTGTTGAAAGTTGTGCATCAGGGCCGGCAACTCGGCACATAAAAAAAAACTACTGACAATCATTAGCGGACCGGAGTTCTGCTGTGGTGACCTCTAACCGGGAAAAGCCAAAAGACACAACAACAACATTCCTCAATGTTCTGCCAAAAAATAATTTTTTGTGAGAAACAGACCAAAAATTCTGTGAACTTTTGTGAAATTCTGGACAGCTGAAAGTTATGATTTATACACATAAAAATAGATAAAACCGATAGGTAGGTAGCTAGATTGATATATAAGGGCACATATGTAAATACTAGGGAAATGGTTTGTGTGTCTCTCTGTCATGAATTGATCTTGCGCATGTTTCAGTGAACAGCTGCAGTGTTGTCCAGGGGATTTACCTAATGGTTATGATGTTTACTTTACACATGTAAGGTACAGAGCATGATTCTCACCTTTGAAAGTGAAACTGGCTAAGCTTAAAATCGTCTGCAAGGGCAGCTAGCCAAGTACTAACCTATGAACCAATGCTTAATCGTATTCAAGTGAATTTGATTACGGAAAAATAGGTTATTTCCAAAAACTATCTGCTCCTTTTTCCATTGTAAGACAGCACTGGTGTCAAAATAGTTAGAGGCTGGGATTTGTAGGATGGTCCCCCCCCCCCTTGCAAAAAAATATTTATTTCTGTATGTGCATTAATATAGTATTATGTGTTTGAAAAATAAATACAAAAATGAACCTCGAGTGAAGCTCATGAGGTTAATTTATTTGCATAATTTTCAAAATACATAACAAATGGTTATTACTAGAAACATGATAATAAATCTTTGTAAATTTAGAAATTTTACAGTCTTTGCTTATAGGATACAAATGAGAATTTTAGGACAGTGTGAGACCTACACAGCAATAAAATGGCTGATGAGCACGTGTAGGGCAAAATGGCAACCAGCTTCCTTTGGTAATACTATCAACAGCAGCGGAGCATGGCAACATTAAGGTACAAAATAACATCTGCAATTGGGAAGTGGTGTGAAGACAAAGACTTACATTATTGTTTATTACCTATGGATATACATTGTACCATAACTCCTGGATTTATTTTCTCTTTTTCATATTGCATTCAGAGAAATATATAAAAGGCAGCCAGAGCTTTAAATAAAATGCACAAAACTAGCACTACACATTAAATTGCACACGTCCACATCCCATTGCAATTCTAATTCAGTTCTGATAATTTTGTACAGAAGCAAACAGTAAACCATCAAAACCAGAATCATAGCTCAGAAAGAACCCTTTGCATTAAACCTGCATATTGAATTTTACATGTGTGTTTCTGTCAAACTAGAAATAAATATATGTTATTTTTCACAATAGTCAGATGAAACATGAAGACAAGATATTGTACTTCACATTGACTTGTGGTGACATGCACAATTTACTTAGTAATAAATGTGAGGCTCATAACAAGCAAGTATTTTTCTTTCAGTATTGGAGTGTGATCACTGCAGTCCTTGTATTACAATATGTATTGTAGACACACACACACACATACACACACACACACACACACACACACACACACACACACATACACACACACACACACACACACACACACACACACACACACACACACACACACACACACACACACACACACACACACAAGTGTAAGTTTTGTTCTCCTAATATAGAATCATAACATAAATATTTTAGACTGGCATAAATCTGGAGTGGCATACATAATGACAGGGAAATTATATAAGATATACACCCGTAGACTACCAGCAGTCCAATAATAGGACTGTACTGAATTCCTGAAAAACAAGGAAAATTGTATAAAATTTAATGTTGATAGCTTGTGTCACAAATTACAGTTGACTTCTTCAGAAAAAACAGAGCATCTCCCCTCTACTCCTTAAATACTCATTACAATGACATCATTAACAGATGTGTGTTGAACACCATATACATTTAAAGATACAGATTTATTTTCTCATCCTTAATACATACAAAGTTAAAAGCAATATTGCACTGCTTATGATATCTAATGATGTTAAATACTTCAAGCCTAAGATATTAACTAAATTATATAAAAATGGTAAAATAATATTGTAGTAGTAATGTGATAGTGCAATAATAAAAGTTATCAAATTACATAAAAAAACGCTGTGGTGGTGCTGCGGTAGCGTTGTCGCCTCACAGTAAGACGCTGACTGGTTCGACTCTCAGCTAGTGCATCTTCTGCATGGAGACATGTGTGAATGGGTGTACCTTCGTTGAAGGTTGTGCGTTAGGGCTGGCAACTCAGCACATAAAAATCAACTGCCAATCATTAGCGGACCGGAGTTCCGCTGTGGCGACCCCTAACCGGGAAAAGCCGAAAGACACAACAACAACAACAAGCAAATTGCATAAAAAATTGGCTTTTAGCTTCAAAAAACTAGTTAATGAAACCATGTCATTCAGTCCTGGGTTAATGTTGGCATTAACCCTCAATTGCCATAACAGTTCTTTATATTCAAGCAACTATTCCATAGGGCCTCCTCTCTCATCCACCATAAGTTGTTCAAGAACTGTGAATTTAAAATTGTGACCTGGATAGGTATTGACATGCTTAGCCAGTGAATTTTTTAAGTTCAGTTTCCTAATGTCGTATAAATGTTGGTAAATACGTGTTTGAAAGGCATTCTTTGTTTTGCCTATATAAAAACAGGCACACGTCTGACAAATACCAGCATATATGACATCCTTACTATTACAGTTGTACTTATGTAGTAGTTTCAACAATCCATAACCTTTAAGGAATATGCTGTCACCTTCCAAAGTATATTTGCAGTGAGCACACTGCCTACATTTAGACATTCTCCCTAGTTCTCCAAAGGTATTTCCACCTTTTTTCCTCTCTACGATGTTTTTAACACTAGTGTCCTCTCTATACACAACCACTGGGGCTTCCCCAATTCTCTCTCTCAAATCTGGGTCCCCTGACAAAATAAACCAATTCTTGAAAACAATGTCCCAGATCAGTGGGAACTGGAGTGTGTAAGTTAATATGAGGCCATGGTGGAAATATCCAGAAGATGAATTACTCTTCTCCAATGGAGCACACAATCTGTTGATGTCCATTCCTAACAACGGATAGAAGTGGCCCTCTAATCTCTTCTTGGTCACTTCATCAAGTAAGGATGTCACAGAATGCTCTGGATAACCTCTTTGTACTAACATCCTCAATAAAACATCCCTTTGATCTTACTAATCATGCAAGCCAATCTCACTCCCTGACCTTTGACAAGAGAGCATTTTTGATGGACTGGGTGCCCGCTCTCGTAATGAAGGAGGGAGTTTGAGTAAGTTGGTTTATGATAAATGGTAGAGCAAAATTGTGCAGTAGCATAATCTTTGCTAATCCTGATGTCCAAATAATTAATGGAATCTAAATGAGTTTCCATAGTAAATTCCAGAAACGTGGTGCTAGAAGTGAGGATGAGTAAAAAAATCACACAACTGGTCATAGTTGCCATTCCATAAAATCAGGATGTCATCAAGATAATATCCATAAAACTTACAAAATGACATCCCTTCAGATGGAAAAACCTTGGAAAGTTCCCACTGGGTCAGGACTATGTTTGCAAAAACTGGTGCACAGGCTGCGCCCATAGCCACCCCTGTGCTCTGTTTAAACAATTGAGCCTCATCAGTTACAAAACTATTCTCCAATACAAGTTCCATCAATGTCCTTAAAGTCAAAATTTTAGTATGCGAAAATTTGGTGTTCTGGCATAGGAAGTCATAAAACATATCTACGCCTTCATCATGGGGAATTACATTGAATAAGTCCTTCACATCTATTGTTGTAAAAATAATATCACTGCCAAAATATTCCTGTTTTATTTTTTAAGACAATCCCAGGAATCCTTGATAATATGTGAAAAAGGACTTAAACTGTTCTTTAACTGTGAGTTTAGGAACTTTGCTATTGAAAGGGTCTTAGATCCTTTTGCATCCATGATTGCTCTTAAAGGTGGATGCCGGATGTTCTTATGGATCTTGGGGTTCCCAAAAATAGTGGGGAACCCTGGATGTTTGTGTGTGCAGTAGTTGAATTCTACTTCTTAAATTTGATTATTCAAAAGTAAATCCATTAATACCATATCCACATGTCTATATGTGATGTTTAATTCATTCCGGGAGACCTGCTGATACCCGTCCCTCAATAAATGACATAACATACTATCAGTATATTTTTCTTGGTCCAAGACCACTAATCCTTCTCTCTTTTCCCGTTTCATAACCTGGATAGTTTTGTTATTTGAGATACTGTTAAGTAAGGAGATTTCTTCATGGGTTAAATTAAGTGGTATGGTACAAGAATTTTTCTTCGAAAGATTTCTGATATCATTCAAACATATTCTTTGAAAAAGTTAAATGGATAGGTGTAAAGGAGGATTTGCTGCACTGGATTTCCTATATACCCCACCTGTGTTGTTTGCTTGGTTACCTTCCCCCATGGTCACACTGAAATTCAACTTCCCAGTATATAACATTATGTCAAGCAATGTATTTTCTAAGTTGAATTTCCTCAAAGGTACAAAATTAAGCCCCCTTTGAAAAAGGTTTGCCCATTCATTGGTTACTATTGTGGTACTCAAATTGTAGATTTTAAAATCATGGTGGTCATTTTCAATTATTTCCAATTCACCATTCATAATGTCAGATACTGGACTGGAACTCAGTGCCAATTCTCCCGTCTCCCCCTCCCTCTTCCTCCCCCTTGTTGATTCTGTGGGGGATGTGCATGTTGTTCCCGCTGGTATATCAAGTCGGAAGGTCTCCTGAACTGGCAGTTCTGCTGCCGAATTCTCTCTGACCTTCTCAAGGATGGTCCTAAAGGGATGGGACCAGGGTTATTGTCACCATAATAATCTATTTCAGCAATCCTCTCATCAATAAATACATCATTGTTACTAGTAGAATTAGTGGCGCCAATGTTAGCTTGACCATTAGCATTTAAAGGGTACGCTAAACCACTATCATATTCTTTAGCATCCCTTGCTAATTTCTTGTTCTTTTTGTCTTTGATTTTGTCAATAATTTTATCAATATTCACAAAAATAGTATTATATTCACTGAATTTATCAGAAAAATTTACATCATTTTAATACTAACATCTAATTTATTCACAACATCCTGCAAAATAAGAAACTTTCTTTCATTATCTTTAACAAGCAGCTATAACAGTTCACATCCCTGGTGATTAAATAAAGCGACAAAGTCTTTATGTAGGTCACTATTGAAAGTTAAGCCATTAGGAAAACGCCAATATCTTAATCCTTTAGGCACTTGTTTGCGCCTAAGACATTCTCTCAAGTATTGGTTTTCTACTTGTAACTTTTTCAGCTTGAGACATTCTTTTTTTTAATTTTTTTAACATAATGTCAACAGTACCTTGTGTATTTGAAAGGTTCACATTGTGGGCAAACCCCACACTGTTCCTGTTAATCTATTCCAATAAATTTGATGCTTTAGTTATATCACAGTGAAAACTGGCGTTCTGCTGCGTCTGTGTCCTCTGTTGCTGTAATCCAAGAGAAACGGAAGTGCTAGGTTGTGTAACAGTAAAAGCACCTGTAGTACTGGCACTTTCTCATCGATTAGGGCTACCTTGCCCTAAAGGAATAGTAGAAAGGGAGTCCTGGGAACCATTATTGCAAACAGGTTTAAACTGAACATTATCGTTGACCAGTAGATCGATTTTATGACCCAAACCCAAAATATGGGTGTTGAAAGAGCCAATAAGTTCAGTCAGCTTGTTTATAGCTATAGTAAGTTCATCATGCATGTCGCTGGTGCCCCCTCCACTCTGCGTGGAAAAATCCATACTGAAAATCAATGGAAATGAAACTAAACTGAGAAACCAAAAAGCGAGCTGAAACCACAGGGACAAGAAATAAAATTTAATGTTGAGCGCTTTCGTCACAGATTACAGTTGAGTTCTTCATAAAAAACAGAGTATCACCCCTCTACTCCTTAAATACTTATTACAATAACATCATTAACACATGTGTGTTGAACACCATATACATTTAAAGATACAGACTCCCTTTCTCTTCTGTAATACATACAAAGTTAAAAGCAATATTGCACAGCTTATAATATCTAATGATGTTAAATACTTCAAGCCTAATATATTAACTAAATTATATAAAAATGGTAAAATAATATTGTAGTAGTAATGTGATAGTGTAATAATAAAAGTTAGCAAATTACATAAAAAAATCGTGGATGCAAAAGGATCTAAGACCCTTTCAATTCCAAAGTTCCTAGACTCACAGTTAAAGAACAGTTTAAGTCCTTTTTCACATATTATCAAGGATTCCTGGGATTGTCTTAAATAAATAAAACAGGAATATTTTGGTAGTGATATTATTTTTACAATAGATGTAAAGGACTTATTCAATGTAATTCCCCATGATGAAGGCGTAGATATGTTTTATGATTTCCTATGCCAGAACACCAAGTTTTTGCATACTAAAATTTTGACTTTAAGGACATTGATGGAACTTGCATTGGAGAATAGTTTTGTAATTTATGAGGGTCAATTATTTAAACAGAGCACAGGGGTGGCTATGGGCGCAGCCTGTGCACCAGTTTTTGCAAACATAGTCCTGACCCAGTGGGAACTTTCCAAGGTTTTGCCATCTGTAGAGATGTCATTTTGTAAGTTTTATTGATGTTATCTTGACGACATCCTGATTTTATGGAATGGCAACTATGACCAGTTGTATGATTTTTTACTGCTCCTCAATTCTAGTACCACGTGTCTGGAATTTACTATGGAAACATTTAGATTCCATTAATTATTTGGACATCAGGATTAGCAAAGATTATGCTACTGCACAATTTTGCTCTACCATTTATCGTAAACCAACTTACTCAAACTCCCTCCTTCATTATGAGAGCGGGCACCCAGTCTATCAAAAACGTTCTCTTGTCAAAGGTCAGGGAGTGAGATTGGCTTGCATGATTAGTAAGATTGAAGATTTCTATGATGAAAGGGATGTTTTATTAAAGGTGTTGGTACAAAGAGGTTATCCAGAGCATTCTGTGACATCCTTACTTGATGAAGTGACCAAGAAGAGATTAGAGGGCCACTTCTATCCGTTGTTAGGGATTGACATCACCAGATTGCGTGCTCCATTGGAGAACAATAATACATCTTCTGGTTGTTTCCACCATGGCCTCATATTAACTTACACACCCCAGTTCCCACTGATTCTGGACATTGTTTTCAAGAATTGGTTTATTTTGTCAGGGGACCCAGATTTGAGAGAGAGAATTGGGGAAGCCCCAGTGGTTGTGTATAGAAAGGACACTAGTGTTAAAAACATCCTAGAGAGGGAAAAAAGGTGAAAATACCTTTGGAAAACTAGGGAGAATGTTTAAATGTAGGCAGTGTACTCACTCCAAATAGATTTTGGAAGGTCACAGGGAGTGTGAGGCTGGTATAATGGTTATGCTGTTTATCTTGCAGACGCAAGGTGCAGGGTTTGATACTTACATGGGGTAATTGGCTAGGCTTAAAATGGCCCATGAAGGCAGTTAGCCTAGTACTAACCTATTAACCTATTTTCAATTCTTTAAAGGTTATGGATGGGTGAAACTACTACATAAGTACAACTGTAATAGTAAGAATGTCATATATGCTGGTATTTGTCAGACGTGTGCCTGTTTTTATATAGGCAAAACAAGGAATGCCTTTCGAGCACATATTTGCCAATATTTATACGACATTAGGAAAGTGAACTGAAAAAATTCACTGGCTAAGCATGTCAATACCTATCCAGGTCACAATTTTAAATTCACAGTTCTTGAACAGCTTATGGTGGATGAGAGAGGAGGCCCTATGGAATATTTGCTTGAATATAAAGAACTGTTATGGAAATTGAGGGTTAATGCCAACATTAACCCAGGGCTGAATGACATGGTTTCATTAATTAGTTTTTTGAAGCTAAAAACAATTTTTGTATGTAATTTGCTAACTTGTATTATTACATTATCACATTACTACTACAATATTATTTTACCATTTTTATATAATTTAGTTAATATCTTAGGCTTGAAGTATTTAACATCATTAGATATCATAAGCAATGCAATATTGCTTTTAACTTTGCATGTATTAAGGATGAGAAAGGGAGTCTGTATCTTTAAATGTATATGGTGTTCAACGCACATCTATTAATGATGTTATTGTAATGAGTATTTAAGGAATAGAGGGGTGATACTCTGTTTTTTTTGAAGAAGTCAACTGTAATCTGTGACAAAAGCGTTCAACATTAAATTTTATTTCTTGTCCCTGTGGTGTCAGCTCGCTTTGTGGTTTCTCAGTTTAATTTCATTCCGGTTGGTTTTCAGTAAGGAAAATTGTATCTTATAAAACTGTTTCCCTTACTCCTCTAAGATCATAACAGATTAGCAAATAAAAATTAATTACTTTTTTTGGCAAATTTCTGCACAGCCAAGAGTGAAATGTGATATTAAACACATGTAGAGAGCATGTGGATTAATTTGAGGTATTATAAACACAGAAAAACATGATAAGAGGTAACTGACAAAACTGAACAACTAAACATGTTGATTTCCCTTCTGTATGTGACCAAGACCAGGGCTGTCTAACTTTATTTCTTTACCTGAACTTGCAGAGCATTGTCACATGGTTTTAATCACCATTACTTATTATTTTAAGGTAAGGCTGAGGAGTTGGTGCTCTTGTTTACTGCAAGAGGTAGATGGGTGTTCCAATTATGCAAGGCCAAATAGGCACCGATTGCTATATTACGAGGACATGACAGATGAAAGGGATTATAAGTAAATATATATTGAGTTATACAATTTAACTACAAGTATATTGTTATATACTGACAGCATGATACACAATTATGGATACCTAATCAGACTGCTTATAAATGGAAGGGCACAAATGCATTTGCTTTCTCTTTGTTGACTGGGTGTGTCCCACTAGGCTAGTTTAATCTTTTCAGAAGAGACCTAAGATTGTGTTCATACTAATTAGTGGAAATTTTTGTCAGAGCACCCTCTTCTTATTCTTGTTTTGATAAGAGATGTAAAATCTTTTACATCCACCTGTGCTAATGCCAACTGAGCCAGATCATCGGATCATAGGATCATAGAAGGTTACTAGGCCAATGATCCTTAGGCCCTTACAAGCCTAGCTGAGCTTTACCCTTATTTCCTTAATCAGCACCTATCACCCCTGTCCAGGAGGGACATAGATGGAACCCCTGGAATGAATTTATGGTTGCCCATCCAATTGTGCAGATTGTGTTTGAAGAGGGCCAATGAGGTGATTTGCTTGACATGAAGCGGGAGTCTGTTCCAAAGGTGTGGTAACCTCTGGGAGACAAATCTGTCCCTCCAGCAGGTTCTATTTATGTCACATACCAGGATAACACCATTAGGGAGACTAAACATTGTACCATTTGTCTTATGGATATGCAGCAGATCGCCTCTGAGTAGTCTGTATGAAACAGAATAAAGTAACAGTGATTTCAGATGATCCTCATAGGACACATGCTGAAGACCTTGAATTTTCCTTGTCAGGAACCTTTGTGGTTCCTCCAATTGCTGCAGGTGCATGGAAATGTACATACCAAAAGGGGCATTGTACTCAATTATTGGCCTGATGTGGGAAGAGTGCAGGGAGGTTATAACTTTTTTTTTTTTCTGGAGGCAATGCCCTAACTTATGAGATGAGCAATATATAATGTCCTATTTACCACTATGGAGACATGGTGATGAAAGATAAATTTGCTGTCGACCTGTCTGCCCAGGTGTCTCACAACTGAATGCGTACTTATGATGTTGCTATTGATGTGGTAGTAAGCAGTAACATTGCTCTTACTGAAAGAGATGATAATACATTTTTTTGTATTGAGTTTAAGGCCATGACTTTGGCACCAATCATTTGTTTGTGTAAGACCCTCTTGTAGGATGTTGACATAATTTGGAGATTCTATGACCACTCCCAGTTTGCAGTCACCAGCAAACTTTGTCAGCCACAGACTTTAGTTTTAGCTTGCACTTCAGAGAAATAGATTCCAAACAGTAGAGGTCACTGGACTGATCCCTGTGGAACACCACTAGTTACAGGTCTGTTTTTGAAGGTGGATTCCCCTATTTGACTATATGTGCTCTATCAGTGAGCCATTTAGTGACCCATCTAATGATATACGGGTTGATACCTAGCTGGGTGAGTTTGTCAATTATGCCTGAGTGGGGGATAGTGTCAAAAGCCTTGGCTAAGTCTAGGTAGGCTGTATGCACAGATTTCTCCTCCTCAAGGGCCTTGTTGACTGCCCCGAAGACGTCCACCAGGTTTATCTTGAAGAAGTCCACCAGGTTTAACAGGCATGATCTCCTTTTGACAAATCCAAATTGAGTAGCGTAAAGTGTTTGGAGATTACCAATATCTTTGCTGACCTACTACCTGCAGAATACTTACAGTTAGCAGTCAAATCTATTGCTTACCCCATCTCCATTCTCATCAATAGAACCATCACTGAAGGATATATCCCCAAACTTTGGAAAGTCTCTCTTATTATTCCCCTTCATAAGGGGGGAGACTGCACTGAACTCTCCAACTATCGTCCCATAGCCCTACTCTCTCCTTTATCTAAGATTATGGAAAGATGTATCCACAAACAATTGCTAAACCACCTTCTCCATAATAACCTGCTCTCCATCTCCCAACATGGCTTCAGACCTTCCCATAGCACTACTACTGCCCTACTTTCCTTCATGGACACCATCAACAAAAAATGTAACCTTAACATGCTTTCCTCTGCACTTTTCATTGACCTGTCCAAGGCTTTCGACATGGCAAATCACAATATACTCATAAACATTCTTAAATCTCTGTCACTTGACACACTAGCTATAAAATGGTTCCAGTCCTACTTAAATAACAGACATCAAGCTGTGCTCTGGAACACCATTCTTTCTACCCAACTCCCTGTCAATATTGGTGTCCCACAAGGGTCCATACTGGGCCCTCTCCTGTTTTCTATATTCATCAATGACCTTCACCAAGTAGTTCCCCAAGCTGCATGTATACAATACTCTGATGATTCTACACTTATATGCTCAGCCACATCTGTATCTAAACTTCACTCCCTTACACAAGACTTATTTAACTCAGTAGAACTATGGTTTACAAAACGCTGCCTCATACTAAACCCAAAAAAAACTAAATTTCTCTTTTTTACACCTACCAATAAATCTCCCCCAATTGACTTCACTGTAACATCCAATAATGGCACTGTCATATCCCAAGATCTTACTACCAAACTGCTAGGTATCACCATAGACAACAACCTTAACTTTGATACTCATATCAACAACATTTTGAAAACTACTAACAAAGAAATTGGCTCTCTTTATAGGATCAAACCCTTCCTCACTTCTGCAACCAGAATAACTATTGCCCACATCCATCTAATCTCTACCCTTCTCTATGCCTCACCCATCTTTACTAATCTGTCAGAAAAATAACATTAAGAAACTAGAAAACTCCTACCATAATATAACCAGATTTGCCACAGGTAACCCATTTAAAACACACCACTGCCTTAATCTAAAGTACCTAGGGTGGCTTGAATTACAGCAACAACTGAAATTTAATCAACTGACGATTGCCCATAAAATACTTTATCAACCTGCCAAAACACCCATCCTAACTAACCTTATTCACCCCTACAATAACCTGAAGTTCCTAAGATCTTCTCAAAAACTTCTTGTAAATATCAATAAATCAAACAATAGAGCTGGAGACTCTCTCTTCTCTAACACTGTTGGGAAAACCTGGAACCTACTTCCCTCTGAACCTTCCACTCTTCCTTCTATAACTCTGTTTAAAAATAAACTTAAGCTCTTCCTTAAAGCACATTGGATATGCTCCTGCACTAAACCTGACTGAACAATGCTCTAGCCACTTGATTCAACCCCACCTTCACATCTCTGCAACAATCTCTTCTTAACAACTGCAGTTCTACCTCTCCCACACAGTCTTACCTATTTGTGTACTCACTAAAAAGGGACATGCGTTACTACTTGATTTTTTAATCACCTTTAACTCCATTTTACTTTCCTTTTATTCCTCCTTTCCTATCTACAATTATATTATACAAGTTCTGCTATTAATCCTTTTGAACATCTAAGTCTTGTCAATATTTTGTATTTTTTTTTATACTCTATATACCTATGACCACTTATATTGTCTTCGTAATGATGAATGCAATTGCATCTAATATATGTACTTCTGTAGATGTGTACTTTAGTGAATCTGTTTTGAAGCTTATCTCCCCGGGCCTCTACTGAAAATGGACATATATCCAGCTAGACTAGCCCGGTCAACAAATGTAAAATAAATAAAATAAATAAAATAAAAAATAAATAAGATCCATGATGATTCTCTCCATGGCCTTGCAGATAAGGCTAGTCATGCTAATAGGTCTATAGTTCCTAGGGTCAGTGGAAGCACCACCTTTGTGCAAGGGGATAACAGTGACCTTTTTCCATTCAGCTGGGATGAAGCCAGTGCTTAGACTATGATTGAAAAGAGCACCCAATGGCACTGCTAATTCTTGTTTGAGCCCATGTAGGACACAGCTTAAGATTTTATCAAGTCCCATGGATGATGTGTTTCTGACCTTAGAAAGGGCATTAACAACCTGGTCTTTAGAGATACAAGGTAGAGGACAGGTGGTAGGGATGTCTTGGGGTAAGTGTGATTGGGACAGGAGAGTAAGTATGGTGGGGACAGGGGAGTGAAGTCTTCAAAGAACCTATCAGCTAACAGGTTAGCTATATCCACAAGCTCGATATATGTGGTATCATTAACTACCAGTTCAGCACAAATCTGCGCCTTTCCTTATAGGTTACTGATATAACTAAAGAACGCTTTATGGTTGTCCTTAGTTGAGGAAGCTGAGCTGGATTTGTAGTTAGCTTTGGATTGCAACTAAAGTAACTACAGAGAATCAAGCTGTCTAACCAATCTGGAGGTGTATTTATCTTTAATGAATACTGATACACCACCTCCTTTAGTTCTCATGCCTCAAGTTTGTGGTCTGAACATGTGGTAGGAGATGTAGCCTGATTTAGATGAGAGATTGGTTTAACAACCCATCCAAAGGGCAGTATCCCATTTATGCTGCAAGCAGCATTAGCAAATAATCTTGGTACCTGGTGTTAGATTAGATCCCACAAACGTCTGATCTTCCAGCATCACAGGCATGTGTTCTACCTCCTGAGCCACTGAAACAAAGCACCAATGTTGAGACCTAGCATTTTAAATAAAGACTGTGCACATTAAAATTAATTGTCTTACAATGATTCTTAACTTAATTATGACACAGCAGAAAAAAAAAAGTTGTTTCACTGTATGGAAGAGTTCATACGTTTTTCAGTTTAGTTGCTGCTGGAGGGGGTCTGGTGTGTAGTTACTTTGAATAAAACTGATTTGTGGTAAGATCTCACCAGGGAAGACCTCACAGTGGGGGTCCTACAGTGGTCCCTCATATTGTTAAGCACCAGAACCAGGATGTTGGCACCCCTTGTGGGGGTGTCAACTAGCTGGTCCAGGGCATTGGAGTTAATGAAGGTGAACAACCTTTGAGCAAGTGAGTTTGTGCATGAGTAATTTCCCCAGTTAATGAATGTGTAGTTAAAGTCAGGATGTATCCTGATTCAACAGTTAATTGCACCTAAAGTAACTACAGAAAATCAAGCTGTCTAACCAAACTGGAGGTGTATTTATCTTTAATGAATACTGATACACCACCTCCTTTAGTTCTCATGCCTTCAGTTTGTGGTCTGAACATGTGGTAGGAGATGTAGCCTGATAGAGATGAGAGACTGGTTTAACAACCCATCCAAAGGGCAGTATCCCATTTATGCTGCAAGCAGCATTAGCAACTAATCTTGGTACCTGGTGTTGGATTAGATCCCACAAACTTCTGATCTTCCAGCATCCCAGGCATGTGTGGTACCTCCTGAGCCACAGAAACAAAGCACTAATGTTGAGACCTAGCATTTTAGATTAAGACTGTACACATTAAAATTAACTGACTTAAAATGATTCTTAACTTAGTTATGACACAAAAGAAAAAAAAAGTAATGCCACTGTATGGAAGAGTTCATAAGTAAAGTTCTTATGCCAGTCATATGTTTAGGATGAAGTGAAACAGTCAGTTATATTAAGCTGACAATACTGAAATGTTTACAATAAATTATATACATTTTTAGAGTACCATTGCTACATCTTCCTCCTGCAAATCTACAAGTCCATGTCGCTGAAGGCTATTTAAGCTGACATCGGTAAAAATGTTTAAGAAATGACGCAGTAAATTTCATTTTCTAAATTGGTAGACTTGAAAATGAAGAGAGGACTTGTTTCTATTTGTCCTGACTTTATTCAGCTTTGTAACCAGCAGACAGGTACACTTTTTTGCCTTACGCAATACGGCCACTTCACTAGTTTATTAAAATGTGACACTCAAGAAGACAGAGTGATTACATCCTTAGGTAAAATGATGAAGAAAAAATGTTCTACGAGATATACATTCCTATCAAAACATATTTCCAAATCTATGAAAGAATTTATGCTATCTAAACTACAATAAATATGATCTCTTTTCTTTCATTAATGACTTCCACTCGAACTGATGGCCTTTACTGGAGCATAATGTTTGATTGTCTAATTAATTGTGATTTTTCCATTTTTTGAACATCAGCCTGCTTGTCATATAGAGGTACATGAACTACAATATTTTCCAAATTATGCCATTCAAGGTAGATAGCTCCTAGGAGTGGTTCATGCACCTCAGAGATTAAGAAGTAATCTGTAATTTTTTGGCATCACCTGTGCCATTGTTTACCTAATGTAATGCTTTAAAATCACTGCTGCTGCAGAGCATATCAGGGATTTCTGAGATTCCTGGCACTCAGAAGCCTCGCATCTTTTGGTGAAGTGAGATTACACTCAGTATCACTGTATTTCTTCTTCTTCTTGTTCTCCTTGTCAGATGCTGACTGACCATGGCATATAAATGGCATGTACTGCACCAGATAATAGCAGCTGCTTTCTGAGCATAGATGTAGCACATCATGAAAAATGTGAAATGTGTGCAGCAATTTTAAATCATGATCAATTACTAGACTAAAAGGCCAGAAACACTGGTGGTTCAGTAAAAAGAAAACAGTTTGAAACAGATGGGATTTATATGCCACTTTTAAACTGTAGTGTGAGAATACAGTTGTCAGATTACCATAGATTGCCAGCCTGTGCAATTTAGTGCATATCCACTTATGTTGCTTTTTGCTCGATTGGATGAGGGAAGGGGGGGGGGCTGTATATCCAAAAGCAATGTGGTGCCATAAATCAAGAGATATTATACAGTGTAAGCTTGTTTGCAGCATATCATGAATTATCTGGCCTGGTGAGTTCCTAACTCTTAGAATGGTGGATAATAAACTGGATAAAGTTTTAAATGTTCAAGATGGTCTAGTTGGAGAAATGCCTGGCCTGAGATTAATAATTCATGGTCTGAGAGAACAAACAGATTGAATGAGAAGCACTCAATTGCCCACGACAGGAAAGATAAAAACACATGGAGATCACCTTATATTTTATGACTGGGAGTTTAAAAAGTGTAACAAATAAAGGAGGAAAGAATAGTTATGTAAGAACGTACCATAACTAAAGATATCCTTCTCTTCTTTGTTGCAGTATTCTTTACATGAGGGAGTTCCCTGCCCAGGCGACAAGATGCCAGCCAATATACCAAAGTATTTTACTACCATTGGGGAAGGAGGGTGGGAGAGAATACTGCAACAGAGAAGAGAAGGGCATCTATCGTTATGGTAAGCTCTTACACAACTATTCTATGTCCTTCTATTCATCTGTTGCAGCATTCTTTAATTTTCCATGGTAGGCATAACAGAAAGAGATGATTTTGGAAATCCAGCTGGAGATGGTCTGTCTAAATACAGGCAATCCCAGAGCCCTAGGGTGGAAAGACACAAATAGTTGGTATGATTTCCTAAAAGGTTTAGTTTTGTGAAAGTAAAACCGAGTTGTCTGTGCACATCAAGTGTGTGTAGGATCCTTTTACTATTGTTTTACAAATGTGCTTTTATTGAAGAGCAATCTAAGCCAGCATTGAGCAAGTCACACAGATATGAAAGAACCAAATGGAGATAAGACACCAAATAAAAAATCGAATTGGAAAGGTAAGATTTTCTGGTATTTGACCCAAGATTTTACATGGTTGTCTAAGTTGTTTGCTCAAGGCAATTGTGGATCTTTGATTGGAAGGTATATAGACCACCTGCATAGAGATTTGAAGTTGGCATGCTATGTCCCAAACGTGTAAGGCTAATCTGCATAGGAGGTAGGATATTGTACACCCCTGCTTGCTTACACATCACAGAACAGTCATATTGTCTGTGTAGATTCACAAGTTTTACATTTATGTCATCCTTTACCTAGTATGGGGTCCATTGTCCTTGAAACATGTATGGTCCCAGAGCTGCCCTCCAACCTGTATCCGAAGCATCTGTTTACAGGTCCCAAGCTGGAAGCAATGGATGAATGCGGAGTCCTTGATTAATGGACAGTTGCTGTATCCACCACTAGAGCTTCTTCTTGAGACAAGTAAGGATGGTGGAGTCCATCAGTCCTAGGATTATGAGAAATTGTCTTGCTGACAAATAGTTTAGGGGAAGGGTCTCTAAGAAGATTTGACAGAGCTCCTTAGCCGCTTGGGGTGGGAGAGACAGTATCATTTTGTTTGTTTGGAATCTGCAGCATAGAAAGGTATGATCTTGTAATGGGATGAGAGTAGATTTGTTGAAATTGATGAGGAATCCTAGACATTGTAAGATGGCCATCCAGTCTAGCCAGATAGAATTTTGTAGATAATTCTGTCATTTGTAAATATTATGTTGTCGCCTCACAGCAAGAGGTTCCCCGGTTCGATTCTCGGTTAGGTTGCCTTCTGTGCGGAGTCTGCATGTCCTCCCTTTGGTCACGTGGGCTTCCTCTGGGTGTTCCTGTTTCCTCCAACATCCCAAAGACATGCTGTAGGTGGATTGGACACTCTAAATTGGCCCTAGGTGTGAGTGCGTGTGTGTTTGTGCCTTCCGTGGAAGATTGGGTGCAGGGCTGGCTACTCGACACAGTAAAACTCCACTGCCAATCATGAGTGGACAGGTGATCCACTGTGGCAACCCCTAACAGGGAAAAGCCGAAAGAGGAAGAAGAATATAAGCCACAGGCTTGTTCTCTTAAACAGGAAAAATGGTGTTAAATGTGTAACTGCAAAAATGTAACAACAGTGCACTCTGCTGTAACAAACTGACAAGTCAATTATTTGATGTCAAACCTCAGAGCAGATATGTCTGGATGAAGGTATTCTGCCTATTGTTTTGAGGCCAGAGTTAATTCCTAGAATTTGCATGCATAATTTCTTTTACTGCTCTGGTTCTTGACCAGCTGAAAGATCAAAGGGGCTATTAACCTCTGAGAGTCTGTTAGCCTGGGAACCAGAAAGAAATGATGTAATCTGAAATGAATCAGTGGTACTGTGTTATCAATTTAAGGACAGGAAGAATGAGAGCATTAGAGCACTTTGTCTTGAGAACATCCAGCATCACCACTCTGCCTGTTTCTATATGTAAGTAGGATCTTAGACTTTAGTGTTTCTCTTAGAAATAGCTAGGAAATAGGAAAATTAGTCTAAATGTTTTTTCTGTGATGTCAGAACTTTTCTATGGTATTATCTTAAGTATTTCTCTGTGATCTCTGAACTGTTGACTAGCACTGTGTACTAAGAAGTATTGTCTTGTGTTTTTATTATTCATTATTAAATATTTTTAAACCTTTAAACTGTGGCTGTTTTGTGTAGAGATAATATAAGCTCTAAGAGTACATTGCATGTATATAGTGATACTGTACCAAGTCACTCCAAATAAGCTTTACTGTTCAGTCACACTTACCATTTGGATAATAATATTGCACAGTAATAATTGGACACCCTTTAATAAAGGCCTTTGAGTAGCTAATAAATATTAGTGGGTGGTGGCAACTGGTACAGCCGTATAGTCTGGGCAGAAAGGGGGCACAGCTGGAGACTCAGTGGCAGCCTTCCTCTGTGTGGTTGTATATAACACTTATCTCAAAGTGTGTGTGTGTCAGCTACTTGGGCAGGGACACGAAGCACTGGTTGGACAGAGAGGGTGCTGGAGGTTTTAGCTGGCCCACTAGGCTGAGATCTGGACACTATAGCTGTGCCAGTGGGGACTCTGATTGGGGACAAGGAGAGAAAGGGAAAAAACAGCCCCAGACTGACTGTGATCTCTGTGTGCTCTTAAGGGAAATTGTACTTTATCGTGTCTGTATTTATTTTCCTTTCCCTATATGGATGCCCCTCACTGGTGCTAGTGGTGAGGATTGAGGCTCCTTGATTGCTGGGCCAGTGCATGGACTTCACAGCTTGGAATAGGAGATTGTCTAGGTAAGGGAAGATTTGAATGCCTTGGAGTCTGCAGAAAGTGACCACTGGTGCTAAAGATTTTATGAAGACTCTTGAGGCTTTAGAAAGACCAAAAGGAAAGGCACAGAATTGAAACTGCCAATATCCCACAGAAAAAAGTAGAAATTTCCTGAATTTGGGATGAATGGGAATATGTAGGTAGGTATCCTTGATGTTTATGGACACAAAGAAGGTGTGTGGGAGGATCAGAAGGAAGAGGGTCTGAAGAGTTAGCATTTTGAAGGAAGGTACCTTTAGTAAGGTGTTGAGAAAGGAGAAGTCTAGGATGGGTCTCCACTGCCCTTCCTTTCCAGGAACCAGAAGCATGCAAGAATAAAAGCTTGTTCTTTTTTGAGTGGTGGGCACAGGTTGTATTGAACCCTGTTCTAGCAGGTTGTATATCATGTGGGAAAAAAGAGGTTTCTGGTCTGTTGAAGGATGAGGGATACCCCTGAAGGAAGGTGCAGTGTGACAAACCATCAAGTATCTTGTTTGATTATGGTCAGGACCCAGGAGTTTTGAGTTATGGATTCCCAGAAGGAAAGGGACAGGATATTCACAGGATGAGGGGGGGTTGCAAAGTAGTCCTGAGGAGTCATGAAGAAGAGCCTGTTCTATCAGGAAAATGCTGCTTAGCCACATGTGATGCTGCTGAAGATGCTGAAACGTGATGCGGTTTCTTGCTCCCCTTGGAGGGCTTGGGTTGGGGGGGTCCAGGATTGTCTGTGGACAAAACCTATTTTCCAGGATAATTTCTGTGAAATTTAGCAACTGAAGAGACCAGAATATGTTTGAGGTATTTTAACTCCTTTCCCTTTTCCAGCAGGGACTTTAAAAGTTCAGCAGATGGTTTTCCAAATAAGGTGGAGTTGTCAAGAGGAGGATCCATGAGCTTTGCCTTGATGTCCTCAGGGAGGGGTTGAAGCCTCAACCAGGCAAACCTTCTCAATGCTGAGGATGAAGCTGCAGTTATGGAGGTAGCCTCAACTGCATTATAGCTTCATTTAATAGAGTGTCAGGCCACCTGGGAGGATGCAGCAATAAGGGAAGATGCCAAGGTTTAATTCTCTGAGTCTGGCATTTCAGATACTATCTTGGACAATTGAGTCATGAATTCCATGGTGTACTTAGTCATATGGGTCTGGTAATTCAAAGCCCTGAAGGCAAAATTTGCTGAAGTGTAAATTTTCTTCCCCAGCCTCTCAAGTTGCCTACTGTCCTTATCCGAGAGGAGAAGAGAAGTGGAATTAAGGGATCTTGA
Source organism: Protopterus annectens (assembly GCF_019279795.1). NCBI lineage: Eukaryota > Metazoa > Chordata > Ceratodontiformes > Protopteridae > Protopterus > Protopterus annectens. Next base: position 26,817,864 of record NC_056736.1, on the reverse strand, counting down.
GGCCTTATCAGAGGCTACAGAGATGACAGAGGGGTTTGCCATAGGGGCTTTAGATAGAGAATTACAGTTCTGAGGCATTTTATAAAATCTATCTGGCTTCTTAGGGACTGGGGGCTGTGAGTCAGGGTGTAGGTACGTGGAGGCAAGGCATACAGAAAGGCAGTGATAACTGGAAGAATAGCTGAAGGAGTAGGGGTCTCCACCTGGAGGAGGTCATAGTATTTCCTTTGGACCTCAAACATTTGAGAGCTGTCCCATTTGAAGTGGTCTCTCATCTTTGAGATTGTTTTGCCAAAAGAAATCTCCTCCAAAGGGCAGTCTGTCCCATTGGAATCGTCCTCCGGGAAAGCATAGTCCAAGAGGGAAAGGATTTGAGAGGAGTAAACTAAAGATTCATTGTCCTCATCAGAGGAAGAATCTTCCTGTGAAGTAGCTTGTGCTACTCCCCTTTTTGGGGGAGGGAAGTAGGCCAGGAGAGTGGAGAGGGAGGGGAACCAGAGGTAAGCCTCAAGGCCATGAGAGCCTTAAACAAGCCCTGGGCAAAATTTTGTCACTTTTTCTGAGGGTCTAGTGGAGGTGAGGAATGTTTGGTTTTCTGCCTTTTCTTTGCAGGATTGTCCATTGATGTAAAGAGGGAGGACTGGATGATGGCCTATACTCTATCAAATCTGATTAAGCATCTTCCCTTACTACAATCTGAGTGATTCCTCTAGGGCCTTCTGACATGATGAGCCTTGGTTCCCCCTGGAAATTTGAATCAGATGTCTGTGAGGTCTCTCTGGTGTATGGTACTAATGTGGCCTGTACATCTGGCTTGGCCTGTTGTTCCGGAATCGAGACAGAGCATGTCTCTGGGCTATCATGTGCCTTGGGAGAGATGTCCACAGGGAGAGGCGTAGCTTCCACTTCAGGCCTAGGTCTTTTGGCCTTCCTCTTAGTAGGCTCAGTCAATGGATCTGAGGAAACCGCCATTGTGTTTTAGCTAAAATTTTCAGACGTTGGTTCTCTAAATAAATAGTGAGGGATGAAAGTCAGCTACAAAGGTTTTAGGCATGAATGATTGGCAAATCTAACAGTTTTTATGGTTGTGGTGGGGCCCAAGACAAAAAAGACACTGGCAGTGACGATCCTTGTTTTTTTTTCAAACACCTTTATTGAATTATCACTTGTGACATAGGCAAATTTATATTCATATAACAATCAAACTGTATTTACAAAACAAACATTATGCTTCACATATATTGGTATGTATCATATAACCTAAGCAATATCACATAAATTATTAAATTCCTGCCTTTTTTTTAAACAAGAAACATTTTGATTAAACCATCACTTACTACATAAGCAATCATTCATTTATATAAATGAAAATCCACACTGACACAACCCTAATTGCAAGCATTTTATATCACAAACCATACACACTCCCAGCTGCAAACATTATACATCACTTATAGTCTACCCAATTTTTCTCACTCATATAGCTCATTTAAATATTGCCACCTTTTAAATCTCATTCCTCCCTTTTATGAATTGTTCCCAACATTCCCACTTTTTTTCTATGTAGTTTGCTTTTACCCCTTTCTGAAGATCTCAATTCCAGTAATTTTATCTCTGTTACTATACTCACTACTTTCAGTATAGTTGGTTTAGATTTTGATTTTCATTTTCTAGTCATTGCTTTTTTGGCAGCCACCATTATTAGACACTGCAAGGCCTTACTATGTCTAGGTAGTTCTGATTCTGCATCATAGCTCAGAAAAATCATCTCTCTCATCAGACCAATCTACCCACCCAGCATCTCCATCAAGAAAATATATTCCCAACTATCTCTTTCTTCCCCTTCACACCTCCAACATTTGCTGTCTGCCTGAGGAAAAATTCTCTGCAGTCTACTTGAGGTATAAAAAATATCTATGTAAACATTTCTAGGCCAAAGTCCTAAATCTTCTAGATTTTGTTGCATTTTTGGGAGATATACAAATATCCTCCCATTGTTTTGTTTTTTTTGTTGTTGTTTTTTTTTTTTGTGAATTTCTTATCCAATCTCTCTTTCCAACCCTTCCCAAAATTTTCTTATTGATACTTATAGTTATCATGTAATATTTTATATACTCTACTAATTATTCCTCTTTTAATGGCTGCTTCTGTTCTTGATTTTATTAAAAACTCTACCAGTTCTGGTCTTTCATTTAGAACTCCCTTATTTCTTTCTCTTTGCCTATGCTCTGATATCAATCCCTGATTGGGAAGGCAATCTCTAACCTGCAGTACAAATAAATTATTGGTATCTTCCCATTCTATCATCTTTCCCTCTCTAGTAATTTGCTCCCAATAACGTGGTTCCTTTGACAGTTTTCTCCTATAAATTCCAGCCCCCTCTTGTTTATTGTCAGTATCCCTAATTACAGTCATCCCTATGGAAGGGAGTGACTATCCTTGAGTGGAATCTGCCTTCCACACTCACACTTCCCCTTCTTGTATGACATTAATTCTCAACCAAAAAAAAACAGTAGCAAAAGACAAAAAGATTCCCCAATGGGGCACTTATCTTTATCAAAGAAAATAATTCCTGCAGCAGATCGACATCCAGGACTGGCGATCTGACTGGGGGCAAAGAAGTTCTGAGGACGGTGCACACATATGTCACTTTTTTGGCCTACATCCAACAGCAGCCTACGTCACAGTATTAAAAGACTTTGGTATACTGACTGACATTGGGTCGCCTGGGCAGGCAACTCATCTAAAGAATACTGCAACAGATGAATAAAAGGAAATCAACCAGTCAAACACAGCAGAGTGAAACCAAACTAATTTATTAAAATGTACAGGACAGAAGATAAGTGTTTCCATGCTTGCATACTAGATAATTCATCAGCTCTACAAAGTAACAATTAAACAAGCACTTTAATACAAAGTTGCCTAGTAAAAGCCCACGATTTGAGTAGAGTTTTTAAGAGGACTGTTCCACTCAGTACAATGCCACTATCAACTTGTAATGCAATAACACATCTAGCCTCAAGGCAATACATTTTTGTTTTAATATCATCACCCTGTTATTACACTGAAAAAGTTCAGTAACCATAAATTTAAATCAGTGCTCACTACTATTATTAAGAACATGTTTACTCAATGCATTTCTTGTATCAAATTTCCTGATTTCATTCAAGTGTTCAAGTATATGTTCTTTTAAAGACCTGTTGGTTTTGCCAACATAGAGATTACTTCACAACACACAAAAGTATACAAGATTACAACTCTTGCAATCAGCATAAAATAAAAAATCATAAGACCTGCCAGTGACAGGATGTATATATTTTGCACTACTTTGAATATGCTTACACATGTTACAATTCCTGCAATGGTAGGTACCAAACCTAACAGATTTCAATACATGCCTATGAAAAGGTTTATAATTAAGTAATTTTTTCAATGATTTGTTGTTCTTAAAACAAAAGCATGGGACATCACCCAAAAGGGTCTTACATTTTTCATCAGAAGTAAGAACATGCCAGTTTTTCCTAATAATCTCACACACTAATTGAACATCATTTGAATAAGTTAGACATATTCTAAAATTATCCTTCTTAGAGACTGTAGATTCAAACCCAGTGCCAATATCCATACAGGCAGAAAAGTAAGGTTTTGCAGAGTCTTCCCTGTGCCTTAACACTTCATCACAAGCATAATCAATTTCATCCTCCTTCATACTCCTATGCAAAAGCTCATTTTTAAGGTCTTCAAACAAATTAAACATAATTTCATTATCAGCCTTGAGCCAGGCATGTCTATAAAACTGTCCCTTCAGGACATTGCAATGTATATGCTTAGGGTGCATAATTCTTCATTGAAGCACACTGTTAACCTTACATTGTTTTTTTGTATAACTTAGTACTCAGGCCCTTAGATGTAGAGAAAACACACACATATCTAAAATCAACACTAGTAGGAGAGTGGCTAAAAGTGAATTTATGAAATGTAATTGTTTGATATAGATAATCCACAAATTCATACAAGGTCTCAACAGAACCTAACCAAACAAAAAAACACATCATCAACAAAATATGCATAAAAAGGAATAAACTTAAGAAAGCAGTTACTCTTATCAAAAATCTATAAGGATTCCCAATATGCCAGCACCATGTTCGCATAACTATTTGCACACATGGTGCTCATGGCTACACCTGTTTGTTGATGAAAATACTTACTATTAAATGCAAAAACATAGTTTGTCAAAATAATCTCAACCAGAGAACAGATTCCCAATATGCCAGTACCATGTTTGTATAACTATTTGAACACATGGTGCTCAGGGCTGCACCTATTTGTTGATGAAAATACTTACCATTAAATGCAAAAACATAGTTTGTAAAACAATCTCGAGCAGAGAACATATAAGACAAATCGTATCAGTATTATAGGATGAGTACATAGAAAGAGACAGCCTAACACATTGCAGCCCATCATCATTGGGGATCACAGTACAAACAGACATAACCTCCATAGTAATAAGTGCATAATCCATAGGTATACAAGTGCCAGACCAATCATGCAAAATGGACAAAAAATGTTTAGCGTCCATCAAAATACTCTCAACACTGTCAAGAATGGCATGAAGCATCTTCTCAACATATATAGAGAGAGGTTCTGTTGCCCACCTACAACCAATAGATCTCATCAGCAGACTAACAAAGGTTGTATGCACTTTAAGGAAGCTGTATAGAATTGGTATGGTTGGATGTTCAACCATAAAGTACTCAAACAGAGCCTTATCAATTGCACTCTCAATTAATAAATCATACAAAGTTGAGTGTACTCCATCAGTAAAATGACAAACTGCAAAGCTTCTATACTCACAATAGGTAGATGAGTCACTCAAAAGAGAGTCGATACATTCTAAATATTTTGTAGTATCCATAAGTAACACGACACCCCTTTTGTCAACTGGATGTACCTGTATACAGTCCAATAAAAAAATCTCACACAGAGCATTATACTCCAATTCAGTAAGATTGTGAATGTTTTTTTCTGCGTTTCCTACCTAATGTATGATGAACATCATGCTCACAGATATTCTGAAAGGCTTCAACAAAAGGTGGATTCACTGGAATAAACTGATTGGGTTTTCTGAAATCTGAAAATTGTTTTACACTATACCCCGTACACTATACCCATACAATAGTCTCAGGGAAATATTCCTAACAAAAAACTTTAAATCAGTAAGAACATCAAATAATGCAGAACTCTTCGCAGGAACAAACATTTATTCAAAACATTGCTAAAAAGTCAATTCATGTGACAAGATACCAACAACAAAAAAAGAACAGCCCGTGGATAAACGTAATGCCATTGTAATATACACTAAATAGAAGACTCAAATACTTAAAGCCAAAACAAAGCACAACGAGCATACAAAAATTAATCAAGTCTTGGTTTATTCAGGTAAGTGCTTTCTCCATACTAACGTGGCTTCTTCAGACCATTATAGTCTGTTGTGATTCATTTTGCCTTTAAGTATTTGAGTTTTCTTCATGTGACAAGATGTTCACCACTAAGTCTGCGGAAACTTGCTCCATACTGAAGGTGCCAGATCCAGTTGCCCCATAGTTTGAGGCCTCTTTATACCTTGTCAATTCCTGCTGGATAACCATCCTGTCATCTCTCTCCTTCTCTCCTTTACCAGCTCCAGCAACTGCAGTTGTAGAAAAAGATGGAACTCCACATTACTTGCCTTATGATTGTTCTGTACCATTATAGACAAAGCATTGGAGCATTCATCACAGTGAATCACACCAACCATATTACCAAATTCCATATTACTGGATGAAGTGAATGGAATAGCATTTGGCACATTACCCATATTGCTAGCCAGTACAGGTTAATCATCCATCACCAAAGTGCCAGTAGATGTTGTAGCTACATTGGCATTTATATTCTCCTTAGGGACAACAGATGCATTACTAGTTTGTGACCCAAAGGTAGTTTTGGGACAGAAAAACGGGTTCCTATCACGTTGTCGAACTTTTAAAAGTTTGAACGTCATATTGTCAACACCATATGATCGAACTTTTAAAAGTTTGAACATTTCAATGGAGATCCCCATACAGAGCAGCAATGGAAGTTTTCCATTGTCTGCACTGTAGTGCGATCTCGGAGTTGGTGTATTTTAAGAGCAGGGGGTGTGGGGGGTGCATGGGGGCTTGCCCCCCTGCTTAAGCTTTCAGGTAGTTTTTTTTCTGTTCTTTTTTTTTTTTTAACTTTTAAGAATTCAAACATATGGTGTCGACCATATGGTGTTTGAACTATTAAAAGTTCAATTATCTGATATAGACCCCAGAAAAACACCCAACCTTCATGTTTACAAGAATATTATCAGATGTAGATGCCTTAAATTCTAATAAAAATGACCAGGGGATGACTCTCAGCATTAAAACATGCTCAGTCTGAAGAGGGACACAGAAGGATTTGATACCCACAACATAAGCAAAGTTTACCCCCAGCGTAATCAACTGGTTGCAGTAACTTTTGCATAAGGCAGACAGGTGTGATGTGACTGCTCATAGGGCTCACACAGTTGTAAGGATAAAAGAACACTCCTGGACAAAGACAGTACTTTCATGAGAGGAACTGTATTTTCTATTCATAAGATTAAATCCAAGAAAGCTTGTTTAGGTCAATGGCATGGAAGTTGCAGTTTTTCAAGTAAGTGGACCACCTCAGGCTATAACACTTGTATTAGTCTTTTATATCTGGCCATTCTAAAGACCATACAGAATATAGAAAATGAGCTATGTTGTTACACACTTGAGGAGGCTGAACAGTGGCTGCATTCCATAATGGACAACTCAGGAATGTTAGCAGCAAAGGAGCCATGAGATGTAAAAATCTCCTTCCATGGCTTTGACAGAAGTATAGTGATGAATCCACAAGGAATAAATCAAATCAGTAAGTCAGAAGCTAAACCTGTAGGAAAAGTATAGGATGCAGCTATCAGAAACCTTTAGAAAGTCTTAACTCCCTGCATTGCTGCTAAAAGTGATCAGTATGACACCAATTACCAATGATGGAAAGACCAAGTAACAAATCTGAGTAGGAAGAAACAGCTGAATTTGATGAATCCAAATGGCTTCAGCAGGATAATATAAGAAGGCAACACAAAATGTATATAGCTGGTGGAAATGAAATGACTGAGAATGCAGACTGAAGATTCTAAAGAAATGATATATCCCATTGAGTGAGATGCAGATTCACTGGGATTCAGTAGGAGTCAGTGGAGAAAGTGTGAGCAAAACTGGGTTTTGGCCAGGTAAAATGGCCATATGGCTATTTTGTTTACCCACCTTTTTTGTGTCCTTGCTGTCTCTTTCCCAGTTCTTCATGATACTATACTCAATACCACACATGTAAAGGAAGCAGAGGGTCAAGATGAAGAGTATATAAATCTAGACAATGAGTGTGCAGGATACAGAAGTTATAGAACACTAGAGGCAATTTACATAGTCTGTGTCAGCCAGTGACAGCAAACAGCAGACCAAGCAGCAAAAGGAGACAGGCAAAGTAGGAAAGCTTGTTATTTTTAGTCAAAAAAGGTGCATTCTAGCTAATTTATTGTATGCTGCCATGTGTGTGTGTGTGTGTGTGTGTGTGTGTGTGTGTGTGTGTGTGTGTGTGTGTGTGTGTGTGTGTGTGTGTGTGTGTTATGGAATAGTGCATGTACTATGTAACATTACATTTCTCTAAGTACTCTAAATTGTCTCTGTAAGGAGAGGCAGTGCAATTGCTTCTTTTGCAAAAGATACTCACAAAAAGAGGTATAACAGAAGCACGCTTAGACATTTGCAGAGGGAACACCATTAGGGTTGGGAAGGGTACAAAAACCAGGAGGAAGTATCATTTAACAATAACATTTGGGAGAGGAATTTACAAATTAGTAATTTATGTGTTGTTTTGCTCTGTTATATAAAGAAGATTATGGTAAGAGGGAATGTAAAGATGAATGGATTGAGTATAGTCAAAATGGAAGGGTGGATCACTCATTAAACTGTAATACTTAGAAATGTAACAGAAAGAAGGATATAGTGTCTTGCAGTCTTAAGTTTCTTAGGGGATGGCATTATGGGTAGAATTGTATGTCAGGTAAGAGATAGATTGTGTGAAGTGGGTTGAAAGATGGAGATGGTGATACTGAATGAGCAAAATCAAATTAATGTTAGTGGTATACTTTTAAGCACAGTAATGCAATAGCAATGCTGGTATACAGTGCGTGCTTGTGTGTGGGGGGGGGGCTTGAGGGTTTGACACAGAAGGGGAGAGCCATCAGAAGTGGCTGTATGTTAGGCTAATCAGAACACAGAGCTCAATGGTGAAGACGTTGGAATGAAGAACTCTGTGATATAAATTAAAATAGACTGAAGAGCATCAGAAGAAAGTAAGGCAGCTGTTAATGGTGTATGATGTGCAATGATGGACAGCAAGGCTGGGGTCAAGACTGTCAAAAAGCATGAGGGGCATTTCAAGGGGTATTAGCGAGGGCTAGTAACAGTTAGGATTATTATAGCCAAGGCCAATATAAATGAAGGCTAGTGAGATGTTTGGCAGTCAATGCAGATTGCTAAGGCTATACGCTGTTAAACTGCTTCCTGTAGTCCATAGTATGACTACTGTGTGACTCTGAGGAAGAAGTTTAACCAGACAGGGTTCTAGGGCAATTCTGAATCTGTGCTGGACTCTTCAATGGTCTTTTGCTCTGCATGCCCAGTAACTACCTATGAATCTATAAGGACACCCCTCTTGTGCAAGGGAGGGTATAGTGTGATTAGTGGAGAAACAGCGTGACATAAAATCACATCAAGTTATGTTAGGAAAGGTGTTAGGAAAGGAGTGAACTTGTGGAAATATTTTGTAATCAGATGGGGATTTAATTGTAAATCTGGATGTAAAAAGGGAATCCAGAAGAAGATTATCTGCATACAGATCTTTTGTGTAGTAACCAGTAAAGCACATCATTGATGAGGTAACCACTAACCTACTCTCTAATATGCAGCAACCATTAGTTTGCTGCAATAGCAGCAGCAGTGCGCCAGGATTCCTGATAAAGAGAATGAGAAGGGGGAGTTGGGGGGCTAAAAGCATGGATGGACTAATATTGCTAACATGGAATGCGATAGTTATGGGTCAACCGATATATGGTGTAAGGTCTTGCAGGAGGACTTAAAGATCAATAGGCATGATTCCAAAAATCTCATAAATCTCCGGAGGAAATATGTACAGGCCAGGAATGTCTAAATGATGAAGGATAAATTTGGGTAAAGAGGATTCAACAGGGGATGGTGATATTTATTAATATGAAAATGGATTAGGTCATTACAGAAAAAGGAAGCAAGCAATGGGATGTAGACATTACCAAGATAGGTGAATCGATACAGAGTGGCATTGATAGTGCGGGGCTCAGTTTATATGCCTACTACAGATGACAGAGACATTCTTAGAAAATATAATACTCTTGGGGAGAAGAAAAATAAAAACAGAGAGGAAGTATATCAGTTGAGCTTTAAAAGTCTGCAGTGGCTGCCAGAAAATAGTGAGAGGCCAAATAAAATTTTTGAGTTGGCTGATATGTGTGTGAAGAAGTGAGGAAGTAAAAAGCAAAAATCTTTTTAGCATCCATTGAATGCAAGCAAGTAGGCTTGACAAATTCATAGTTGTTGGACTTACACTAATTAAAACCACTATGTATGAGTGCTGAGGATAGAGTAAGAACAAGGTGAGGGAGAAGAGGGTGGCTGAAGATGTAATCCATAATCATTAAAAATTGTGGGGGACAGCTAGAATGGGTAAGATGAAAAAAGGGCCTGACCCTTGTGGGAATGTAGCACTATAACTGATAAGTGAAACAAAAACAATATCGATTCCAAAAACAAGAAGAGTACTGAAGTCCCAATGAGCAACCACTCTATCTGTTCATGTAACATCAACACAAACACATTTGTTTAAATTATGGATGTTTGATTAGAGAGAGTGATGCTAGGAATTATTTAAGCAGATTTTGTAAAAGAGAGGTAGGCATCTGAGAACTGTGGACTACAGTTAAATGTTTTGATTCGGAGGATAGATATTCATGTGCTAAAGCAAGAAAAGTCTCCTGCTTTTCTTGATATACTTCATCCCTACTCTAACCAATGCTTGCTTCACTCTGGAAGAAAAGCATTATTGCTGTTTGTCTTTCTGGCTTTTCCCTGTTAGGGATCACCACAGCAGAACTACGATCCGCTAATGATTGGCAGCAGATTTTTTTATGGTGCCGAGTTGCCAGCCCGACACCCAACCTTCAGCGAAGGAACGCCCATTTACGCATGTCTTTCGGAGGCCACTCGACTGCTGGGAGGACATGCAGACTCCACACAGAAGGCACTCCAGCCATGAATCGAACAGGAGAACCTCTTGCTGTGAGGCAACAACGCTACTGCTGTACCACCATGGCTTATTTGGCTTATATACAAGTCATAAAACCAGGAAATACTGCTGGTGACTCTCTAGACTCCTCCTACATAGCCAAATCCTGGAACCTGATACCTCTCACCATTAGAACCACTTTCCACCCAACACAATTCAAAAATCTACTAAAAAAATATTTTACTGACACATAATGCTGTTTGTGTAGCACCCGAGGCTAACCATGAACAGAATCACCTCCCCTCACACCATTTTCCTTTTTCTTTAAATAACAGCTACTAAAGCCTTCATAGTTTGGCTATGTCTCACTACGTAATTAGATTTCCATCTGTCATTTATCTACCTATATAATACTCTTCCTAGGCATCTGAACACCCTCTGCACTAAAATCTACTGTAATTCTCTCCCTAAGCTGTCCCAGCCTTGATTAGCTATGTGTTTGTTTCATCTACTACTCATCTATCATCTATGCATAGATAAACTACAGTCAGTATTGGTCTTATTACTAAAAAAAAATTTTTACTGTCAACAAACTATGTCTATGACTTGTATTACCATATCAACTATCTCTTTTGATTGTATTGTTATCATTATGTAAAGCTTTACCTGATGTGATTTGTAAATATTTCATGTTCATGATATAATTTCTAGAATTTCTATAATTTGTCAACAAACTATTATTGCATGTATTTTTCTCTATGTGGAGGTTTTCTCCTTGGGCCTCCACTGAAAATGGGTACTGCCCAGTCGGACTTTCCATGTGAACAAATGTAAAATAAATAAATAAATAAAAAATAGATAAATAAATAAAACACCTTCAGCATGGTGGAATGAGATAATTTATGCAAGGGTTTACAAGAGATAATCAGCAATGACACCTTTGGAATAAGATGAGAAAGATAATTCATGCTATCATGCTGGTGGTGAAAGGTGAGGTGCCAAAGGTAGTTAAGTTAGGTAGAGGCACAAATCAGAGCTGTCCACTATCCCTGTGGGTATTCCTCCTACAATTGACATATATGCATATCATGTAAAGAAATACCTAACACAGTTTGTATCAAAGGAGGAGTCAAATAGCTTTTATTTACTCACAGTTTATTGTATGTTGCTAAGTAATGATATACAGTAATTGCTGGGAAGAGTGCTAAAACCTTCAAAGATACTAGAGAAGAGATTGTGATAAAGTTTGAAATGAGTAAGTGTGTGCATCTTATAGTGGCTTATAGAAATATAATTAACAAAAGAGGCAGAAAGCCTGTAGGTAGGTAGAGGGCTGTTAACTACCTGACCTAAAATGATATGTTGTAACAATCAGGATGGGGCAATAATAAGTTTGGATGAGAAAACTAGGAGGGAAAAAAGGAGAAAAGCAGATAGTTTCACTAAAAAGAGTAAAAACAAAGCAAACAAAAACACTTTACATATAAAGAATGGAAGAAGGACATAGGAAGCTGCACCCCTAATTTATTAAAAAAGGGACATTTGTTTCTCGCTGACAGTAGATCAGAAAAGAGTCACAGGATGAATGTGTTAAGATGAGGAAGCTGCTTTGGGACATATTAAAAGAAGATAATAGACACAAAGCATTCAGACATTTCCAAACTTTAGTTCTGGAAATTAGAAAAGGCCAGAGACAGTGGCTGGAGTATGAAAGATTGTAAAGGTTAAAACAGGACAAGAAGAGAAAGCAGGCAAATTGCAAAGAAATCTAAAGAGAACTATACTCAGTAATGAGATCAGGATGGGTGGGAATTATGGGAAGAAATAGGAAAAACAGAAGAGCTTCCAAGAACTGAAATCGGTTCATGTTATGTAGGAGCTTAAATATGGTTGGATTAGAGACAATAACATCCAGAAAAGTGATGGAGTATGTCAGGGGGCATGGAATGCCAATGATAGAATAAGAGTCATAAGCAAAAAAAGGGAGCTATACACTGAAGGTCACCACATTACTGGTACAAAATACTTTTGCAGTTGAAGGAGGAATGTTGTTTAAAAGGTGCGAGTGTTGGAGATGTGTGACCAAAGGAGTGGATAATCTTCACTTTTGGTGGATGCCATGCCAAAACTGGGAGAGGATTAACAGAGGTGTGAGAATGAATATACAGAGGGAAGTTAAATAGAAGATAATTATTTTACTTTTCTTGCAGAGACAAGGAGGTAGAAGAGTGGTCAGTTATGGAGGGGAACATATTAATGCCATTAATGCTTACAATCTGAGTCGAGAAGGAAACAGTAAGAAACTAGAAACAGACAGGTGCATCGATAAGGGTGGAAAAAAACATGATGATCTGGGTTTGGAAATAATTAGAACAATGATGAAAAATACCTAGAGCCACTGTTTCCCAGCATCTGCAGCATGATAGGGGAGAAAGGAAATTAAACATATGCAGTAGAAGATAAAGGAATGAAAAATAGGGGAGGAGAGGTGATGTTATGGGAGTAAGCATAGCAGAGGGAATTAAAGATAAGATGCTGATATTGATCTGCAATGAAATATAAGTTACAAAAGTCATCCAGGCAATGTCCTAACTCTTCACAAAAGAAAGTTTTAATTGGAAAGGTAGAAAATTTAAAGATCAAGAGCTGGAGGAAACTGGCTGGGATATGGCTTAAGGGGCTCATGCTAAATGATGAAAATGTTGAATAAGTATTTAAAAAAACTTTATTGGTTATGTGTGGAAGAAGTATTTGATGAGCCATTATTAGTTATGTAAGTGAGGGTTGACATCCCCAATGTAGGGCTGCTGTGAATTTACAATTTTTGACTCAGCCTTGGACCATATGAATATGCTCAAATGGTCTCTGAATAGATGACACAGCTGTAGGCAGGGTATTCTTATACAAATTCTGGAATTGTGCACTAAAAACAGAAAGGTGAGGGATAGGAAAGACCAAAAATGGTGAGATAAAGCAAAGGGGAATGCAGAGGGAAATATAAAGAGGGCTTGTGCTAGAGGAAGTGTGGAGGGATGGACTCTCTGTTCTTATCAGGGGAATATAGTGCATGCATATCTATAATACTGAAATAATAAACAAACAAGGAGTGTTCACAACATTTTTATATTACATTCAGCTCCCACGATAACACCAGCATTTGAAAAAATGAAAGACAATAATTTAACTTATTTCCTTTTAAAATAAAGTAAGCCACCCATTATCATAATGCTATGATTCCTTAAAGCATTTTATCTGAATTTATCAGCCCAAAACCCTGCAATAAATGTTATTACAGGCCTAAACAAAAAGAAAAAAATACTCCAAAATACAGCATACTGTAAAATATATTGTGAGATATTGCTAGCCTCAAACTTCATCAGTTTCTGTGAATTAAGCTCATTAAAATTTACTTCTTGAAACTTGCTCTGCTTATCATTAAACATTCAGTAGCTGAACAGCCTTGATAATGAAAGCTCATTTTTATTTCATATTAGTGTTAAAGATCAGAGTACTTATCTGTATCAAACTACTGAACTAATGACTTAACATTATTTAATGTAAAATTAAAGACACATGATTAACTTCTGATGAAATCATAATGAATATGGTAATAGAAAAAAATGTTCATCCTTGTTGAAGTTAAAAATATGATGCCGGACTATTTGATGATGACTTCTTTAAAAGAATTTGACTGGATATGAATAATTCTCCAAAGAAGAATGTTAATTTTGTATGAACATTTTATTAATTCCTTTAGTTTTGGAATACCCCCTGCTGCATGCAAGATATCAAGATTTAAATCTTCAGAACAGGCTTCTTTCACTTCTGCAATGGCAAACACTGTACTAAGTCTGATCTCAAGTGCTTTTGTCTTTTGAAAGAAATAGCTCTTTTTATGGTCAGCAGAACCAACAGTTCATAATACATTCTGTCATCTGTCAACATGGGCAATCCCTTTTGTCAAAGAGAAAAAGCTGTAAAGTTTTGTAGTCTGCTTTTCATCTTTAAAGTCAAGTGTGTAATGTATCCTTTACAAGTTGCTTTTGGCAAAATAACATATGCCTTAGGATGCAAGCTCTGACCACCGCAGAGAATAAAAGGTAGATAATGTTTACAATACTGGGTAAAGAGCAGAGGGTGTTTTTGCTTACATAAATGGTACAGCACAAAAGCTGACTGAGCCTTTTAAAATAATTTCTCAGGTGAGATTTGCAATATGAATAACATTCATACATTGACAGTGAAATTATGTACTATATGAACCAAGATACAATGTGATATTATTTTATTATGCAAAACCCACTTATATGATATAAAACATCATCAAGTCGGACAATTTTTTTTCTATAGCAAGTGATGTGGTTTGAAAACACTAAAGAATTGTAATCTCTTTATTTCTTTTACTGGTTCTTCATCTAAACAACATTTATGCATATGCATATATTTCTGTTCTCAAATGTGCCTCAGTTTTTCTTTTTTCTTAGTTTAAAAAAATATGATGTAACTATGGTTAGTATTCATAGTCCAGGGCTTCACAAATGATTTACCATTCTCTGTGAATAACAGCTCTACGTGGATATGCAAATAAGGTCAGCAAAAGTAATTTGCGATGAATATGGAAAATGAATCTGTTTTTGATAACATTCCCACTTTTCAGAAAAAGAGTAAGTAGTACGAAATTCCTCATTATGAAGTTGCAAATTACTTTGCAAAGCATGATGGCTCGTTTACCTTTTTTTTTGCATATTGTTGCTGAGCGGGTTGAGAGCAATCGTAATTAAAATGTTTAAGGAAAACTGTAGAGAGCACAGTTCTTAAAAATGATTTTTTTGCTTGTTTATTAAACAAATGGGTTTATAAGGTTTTATATAGAGGCATTTTTTGTGGGCAACCTGATGATTTCATTAAAAACAAAAAGGAGAGATGGGACAGACTAAAAAAGGTGAGACAAAACAAAGACTGGAATGCAAAGGGAGACATAAAGAAGGTTTGTGCTGGAGGAGGTGTGAGGGGATGGACACTATGTTCTTATTAGGGGGATAGACTTCCCTATTTTTTTTTTTTTTTTTTTTTTTTTTTTTATTATAACAGAGAGTAGTGTAGGTGAGGAGTAGGTAACATGATACTGGAGAAGGGAAAAGGAAAGAAGCTCTGAGGAAATGTCATCTGGAGTCCCAGTCCACAAAGCCTTAAGCATGTCCCTGCCAGATGATGCTGCAGTGGAGGACCCTGCTGTTGAGGAGGTATGGGTGTTGTGGTCAACAATATCTGCAAAAGCATTTCTTCTACATGAAAAGAGGCTTCAACTGGCTGAATTGTCTTGTCCATTACCTCTACCAGTACATCCTCTATCAAGCTTCAAAGCCCCCTTTCATTGAGGCTTACCAGGCTGCCTCATACTAGAGTGTTTGCAGGATCAGTGTTGCCACCCTGACCCTGTTAGAATGGCCCTGGACAGGTAGAAAGTGATATGACCCTAGCCAGGGATGTGTGTGCCCGGCGAACTCCTGAAGGATTTGAAGCTGTAATAAAAGGAAAATAAATGTGAGAGAAACAAAATAATAAAGGAGTAAAAAAATAAATAAATAAATAAAAGAGATGTAACAGAAAAAGCACAATACATCTGCACATCATGATTACACACCGTTCTGTACACTATTGTCATGTTGCAGTAAAATCTTTATTGAAGTAAAACTTGTGTATAGGAAGTGCCTATGCATACAACTGGTGTAGTCATTTGGGATGAGCTTTTGTACCTGGAAACACTGATATGACTAGTGTTTATGTATACTTCAGATGATTCATATAAGTGCTTGTGATTTCTTAAAAGGGAATGTACATATCTAATGTTATGTATATACAAACATTCAATACATTTCTAAAAATAACCTTTGTAATTATTAGAAGTAATCAGGTTAAAAGTATAAACACTTTGAGGATGATGGCAAGCATTCAGAGGTATCCACAGTGATACCTTTACAAAGGGTAGCCAGGTGCAGAAATTTCTAACAGGTTACCCAGGAAACATGTAAATCATTGTTAGGGCTCAGAGCACAGACCGCAGAGAGTCAGTTGTAAATGGTCAGAGACCTACATGATAGGCATGCTTATTTCCAACACAACTTTGAAATGGCAGAGTGTAGGGATAATGCTATGATCACACTGATGTGTGGTATGGTGGCACACCAAGCAATCTTTGCTGCCTTCATTCATACAGTATTTAGGACATACCAGAATCAAGCTTGAGTCAGGCCTTCAAAGGGCAGAGGATGGGATACTGTCTGGTCACATGGGGAGTGTCACATAATAATAGCGTTGCTCCTCAAGACAGTAATGTCAGTAGTCAAAGTAAACAAGCTCAATACATTTCACACAGACCATATCAATGTTCATCAACACCTAGCAGAACACATAGCATTGCACCAACTCACTTTACAATTCTCATGATAGACCATCCTCAAAATCACCTGCACCATCACCTAGCCTAGCAAATGGGGATGTGTATGATTCATTTGATCTTGAACTACTGTGAATCAGCTTCAAAGACATAGATACAGCTTAAGTGGAATGAGGGTTTGGGGGAAACAAGTTTGCAAATGTCTCATCCCTGTAAACTAGCATGTACACCATGAATGAAAAGATAAACAAAAAGCAATGCTACATGGATTACCATTCCTAAAGGTAGCAGGTACATAAAACATCAAAAGAATAATGCACACAAAACTTCAGGAGAAATATATCATAAGCAAATGACAAATTACAATGAGTACCCTGCCTTGTAAGCTTAAACTGATGCCCCTTCACCCTCGTACCCTGCCTTGTAAGCTTAAACCGATGCCCCTTCACCCTCCACACTGCATAAATGATGATAGTTTCTGAAGTCAGAATTTATTGCGTATGACATCATAAAATTAATCTGATAAGCAGTACAACAGTATAATCTAAGAAGAAATGGCATAAAATAAAAACAAGCAGTATAATTAATTTTCCTTACATTTGCAATGCATTATCTCGAGAAGTAATTCACTGTTGCTAATATTCATTATTTTTGTATAAATAAATAATTGTTAAATCATTTTGGAGCTTTTCTTCCTGGGC
This sequence comes from Protopterus annectens, assembly GCF_019279795.1. Lineage (NCBI taxonomy): Eukaryota > Metazoa > Chordata > Ceratodontiformes > Protopteridae > Protopterus > Protopterus annectens. The sequence continues at coordinate 26,800,374 of NC_056736.1, read as the reverse complement.
CTCCACTGAAAATGGGCTCCTACCCATTCATACTTTACCAGTAATCAAATGTCAATAAATAAGTAACAAATGCAAATAAAGCAGAAGTTATTCATGAAAGCAGACAGAAGTGTGAATTATTTTCTATATGATGCCTTTTGACATGACTGAACAAGAATCAGTGAGCACTCACGCATGACACTAATATCAGTATTTTTTTCTGACAGATATTAAAAAAAGTTTAAGATGAAAAAGAACATCAGAACAGTGACAGGAGACAATGCACCACATAGCATAACCCACATTTATCACTGCATGCATCAGTTATACTCTGTGTTTTTCTTAAAATAAAGGAAACCCTAACCTCAGTTTCATGGTCCATACTTGTGGACTTGACACTCTCTCTCTTAACCTGTGCAGCTGAATGGTGTACATGAGCCTGCCACGTGGGGTCCCTTCTATTGATGCCACTGGTCATCATTAGTTGTAGTGTGACTGGAACTGGGACCTTGAATGACAGCATGAATCACTTCACACCAGAATGATGCATAATCATATTATGCAGAATGCAACAGGCAGTGAACTTCCTTCATACAGTAGAAGGGTCATACTGAATGACACCTCCAGACTCATCCAGGCACCTGAAACAACTCTTCAGGAGGATAAAGACCCTCTTAATGACAGTATGGGTCGGAGTTAGGGATGTGTTATATGTCTCCTTTGCAACTCTTCTTGAAATTCTCACTGGTATCATGAGCCATGCCTCTAGTAGATATGCAGCATCACGTGAAAACAATAAATAAATAGAGTGAGAGAATGGGGGGGGGGTAACACAAAAATAAGTAGTATTCAGCAAAACATTTTAAGGAGAATGACTACTGAAATATGATATAAACATATTAAAAACATTATTTTTCCACTTACCAACAAGATGACTATTAAGCGTTCTTCCACGCAGGAAGTGGTTGTAGAGTGAGTTTGCCAGATATGGGAATCATGTTCACTACTAGGATGCTGGGCAGAGGCATTATATATATACATACATACATACATACATACATGCATACATACAAATAGCTTGCCAATATACAAAAACACATGTTCCCATAGTAATTGTCCAGGCTGTGCGTAAAAATATCTAAACTAGTACTTGCTTTAATGTAATTTGGTAGTCTGTTCCATGCATCAGCTCCTCTGCCAGACAACCAATTAGTACACTTCTCCTTCCTATAGAATCTTCTATGTAGGTTATCTGATGATTCTCTAGTACTTTTTGATAACCCCAAACATTCCCAGAGGTAGCTGTTTCTAAATGCCCTCTATACTTGGATAAGATCTCTTCTTAGATATCTGTAAGAAACACTGTACAAGTTCAGATATTTTAGCCTTTCATAATAACTTAAATTTTCACATCCATGGATGCCTTTGGTATATTTCCGCTGTACTCTTTTCAGTTTACTCATGCTTGTTTTCTTATATGGTTTCTATACTCAAGTTTGGGTCTAATGTAACTAACAAACAATGACCTCACCATGTTTGATTTCCTAGACTTTATAAATCTTTTTATAAAACCTATTGTTCTATAACTATCATTAATCAATTGGTTGATATGATTAGAAAAACGCATAGTTGAATCTATCTATATACCCAGGTCCTTAAATGAGTCTACAGTTTCAATCACTGTGTGCTATTTTTAATATTCACTTTTCAGTTTATGTCTCCCAAATCTCATATGCTTAGGTTTTGATGTACTTATCAGCATATTATTCTCCTGTGCCCAAATGGTCAACTTAGTCAAGTTATTTTGCAGACATGCCTTATCTGTAACACATGTAATCAGTTTACCCAATTCCAGGCCATCTGCATATAGACTGTAGAACACCTCAGATGAAAATGTTAGGGCTGAAAGATTCAATCTAAACAAGTAAGGGTCTGGGACAGAGCCCTGTGGGACACCCTGACTATAACAAAGGACTTCACCTGTCCAGTTGCTTTATGATACTTGCCAATTCCTATTTGTAAGCCATGCAGCTATCCATGTTATCAAGAGTACATCATTACCTAGTTGTACTAATTTATTGATCAGTAATTTGTGTATGACCCTGTCAAATGTTGAACTTAAATCTATGCAAATTACATCACAGTGCAAATTTCCATTCATAGCTATTATTATATTGTTATAGAACATCATGTTACAGCTGGTAATAGATCTGTTTTTAATATATGCATGCTGATATACAGTTTCAAGTCCCAACCTATCCAGTTCTGAAAACACCTTATCCAATATTACCTTCTCCATTATTTTTCCACAAGAAAGTAGACTTAAGGGTCTATACGAATGTAGGTTTTTCCTCCTCCCCTTTCCATTGAAGACAGGTTTAATAAGCGCATGTCTCCAATCATGAGGAATCTCCCCATATTTATATGACGCAGTGAATAATAGATATAATGGTACCATAATTTCTTGCTTGAAGTGTTCTCAGGTCATTGTTACTAATTCCATCTGCATCACACACTACCTGACAGTTAATGGAATAGTTGCCCTTTCTTTAGTGGTAACATCACCACTATATACCAGGAGGGGCCCTAATTGCAATTTGGTTATATAAAATCACCAAGTAACTCAGGGGAACATGTCAACCCATAAAAGGCACACATAATCCTGTCTTGGTCCTGAGTTGACACCTTGAAATAGATACACTGATTCACATATGCCAAGAGTACATCCAGAAACTGCTGCAGTAATCTTGAGGCAGAAGCCTGTAAGATCTCCAACATGTCTCCCATCTGTCTCTGGAAGGTCCCTGTAGCAAGCATAATGAATGCTATACATACCTTGGTGTACACAGGGATAGGAAGTCCACATTCCTCCAGTGCCCCTATGGGAGTCAAACATACTCACTATGACACATATAATGTCACTAACCACTCTAAACCTATGAAGTATTTCCTGATAATGAGAATTATAATAAGTAATCCTTTGGTTGTATTTTCACCTTTTTGGCCAGCGATGTCCACTGGGTACAAATAGTATAAGCCCAGTCAAGACAAACAACTCAGACTTGGAAATAGCAATGCTTGCAGCAAGTGACAGCATTTTCATTGACTACAACTCTGACAAATTTAGCAAAACATCTTTTTATATAGCACATCTGTCTGGGGAAAAGCAGGAAAATTTGACTATTAATCACAAGGGGTGTAAAACTTTCTTCATTAGCATACAAAGATTTGCATCTCTCCTCATTTATATCTCATTATTTGCACATTTGCATAACCACATTCAGTGTCTTTGCCCAATGACATAAATAGCTTCTATGAATCGCAGCTCAGCTGAGGTCGTCCATGAACAACGTGGATAGAATCATTGTATTTGAGCAACTGGCTATCAATAGGAGCCTGCGTCTTTATTTACATTCGATATATTGAACTTTCTTAAACAGTGTTGACACTTTCAAGACTTTATGCACTATATAACAATGCTTTATTTCAAATCAATGATGGTTACAGTCTGTTTTGGTTTTTTTTATTCTTTTTAGAAACTTGCCATCTAAGCTGAAATACAATATTAAAGTTCACTTTTTAAAATTAATTTAAATTAATTTAAATGATACGTATAACTTTGTACAATGCATTTTTTGGTAAATCATAACTCAGAATTTATAAACTCATAGTTTAATTTAACCTAACATTTTAGCAGGAACAGTTCAGAGTTTAAAGTCAACCTGCTGTAAGTCTGTCCAAGTATAGTTTTCCTATTATTACTTGATACTATATGTAGACTTTCCTCTCTGTTATTCCTCAGCTGCCCATCTTCCCCTGGTCATGGCCTACATTAGATTCTCCACTCAAAGCTCCAAAAATTTATTTGAGAAACAAAGACCTTTCAATGCTCTGGATATAAGCCTTACTTTTAATGACAGCTTTTACAGGTGATTCATGTTTCACCAGGCTATTACATTATTTAATTCCCATATTATATTGACTGTACATGCTAGAATTAAATTCTTACATAATGCAACTTATGAACCTATGTACATTGGTGCTCATTCCAATGCTCATCACTATGTAAGATGTACCAGACACATCATGGGTATGCATATATTAGGTTGTTGTGTTCAACTGCATTTGCTTGGTTTATAAAAGTGCAGTTTTAGTTCAAATATTAGGTTCCCTTATGTACTTTTGTTTTGGTGTTCTGAGGTATGCTATATGTACTATGGCTCCACCCTGTGCCACACATCCCAGCATGTACCACACAATTTACTGTTACCCTCATAAGGCTGTGCTATTCATTTGTATGTTGTTTCTATTTCTATCAAGCCTTGATGACAATTGCACATACAGTGGCTAAAAGTCATACGTTATGCCAGTGTCCTACGCAGTTGTAACAAGGTATCTCCCATCATATTCCTTGTTGTTATCTCCATAGTCCTATAATAGATATGCCTCAAGCCTAACTGCTGACTGTATTTTCTCCTTCCAAGGCCTACATAGTACAAAGGTGCAGCACAACATACTAATCACTGTTTTCCATTATCTCTTGATCACTCATCATAATTGTATTATTTGTTCTTTATGGGTTTTTTTCCATCCATTTACTTTCATTTTTCAGCAGTGCCAGCTGTGAAGTTAGATGTGGTAAAGCAGTGCCTACAGATTATTGTGCTCACCTCACAGTCATGTGCTGGGTCTTCAGCAGTCTCCAGGTTGAAGTCTTTTCTGGGTGATGATGGTCATGAAATTGAGGCCTCATTGATAGATTCTGATGCTGGTTTTACAGTGTGGGGTGCAGACTCTTCATTGATATTAGTTTTGTGGTGTGACATGGACAAGGTAATAGGGACTGTGATATTCCCATGGTTTGACAACAAGATTGGCACTCTGAACTATATCCTCATATGACTTACATAATTGTACAGTTGCTCAGCTCATAAAAATGGGCCAGCAGTGGATAGACCTACCCATGAGTTCAGTCATGGAAGTGACTGATTCTGGCTGGGTTCGGTGTTGTACAGACTGGCAGGCAATCTTCACTCTGCACTATCATCCAATATGCTGCTCCTCTTCCTTGTGTGTCAGTCCACTCCCCAGTTTGTTGTCCAGTTGGTGTGCAGGAGTGGTACTGAAATCTGTACATGGAGGCACAGCTCACCTGACCTGCTGTAATGAAGCTCATAAGTCTAAGCAATGCCAGCAAATATACTTATAAAGCACTAGCCACAACATGGTCACTTTAAGCTGTTCTTTTGAATACATACTTAATCCTTACTGGGCTGTATTGCGCAGATTTGATGGCACTATTTTTGCTGCACTGCCATGTTATATTTTTTTCTGAACCTTGGCCTAAGTGTAACTAACTGTGTACTGCAATCACATATTGCTTATTCTGAATGTGAATACCTGGTTCAGGTAGAAAAACAGAGAACATGGTTGATTCCTTATAAATTCCACTGCTGCTCTGTAGAAGAAATTTGCAGCTTCTAACCAATAATCTGAACAACTCATAGTCAACCTTCAAGAAGGTAGTATAGCAACAGAGCAGCACTTCATCAAACTTCATGAGAAATCTGCTGACAAGAATAGATGCCTGATCAGTCTTGTGCAATATATTTCCACTCTGGATAAC
>NC_056736.1:26729769-26789769 GCF_019279795.1 Protopterus annectens | reverse complement strand
GACCATAAGCTAATTACCCTAGATATCCACATCCTGACCGCAAACTCCTAAAGATGTGAATATCCTACAAAAGGGCCTCACTGAGACAGATGCCTGGTGGCAAAGCCATGGCCTCAAGCTCAATGCCAAAAAGTGCATTGTCATCCCCTTTGGTAAAATCTCTGTACCCATGAACTACAACATAGGCGGTAGTATACTTAACACCGAAAGTGTGATAAGAGACCTTGGGACACAGGTGGACAGTAGTCTCTCCTTTGATAATCACATCGCCACAGTAGTCAGGAAATCCTTCTACATGGCACACCTTATCACAAAAGGTTTCTCATCCAGAAAAAAAAGAGGTCATTGTTCCCCTCTACTCATGACTCATTAGACCCATTATAGAGTACAATGCCCCTTTTGGTATGTTCCTCACAAGACATCTACAACAACTGGAAAGGCCGCAGAAATACCTCACAAAGAGGATTACCGGCCTCAAACAGATGCCCTACACAGACCATCTCAAAAAACTCCAGCTTTACTCCATCGCATATCGCCTACTCAGAGGTGATCTCTGCCTAACATACAAAGCTATGTCAAACCCAGAGCTGTTGGACATGCTCCACTTAAAGAAATCCCAATCCCTCAGAGCTACACGCTCTAGGGACCTAAACCTTGTCACCAAAATAAACAGAACATGCCGGACGGATAGATTCCTGTCCCAGAGACTTGCTATACTCTGAAATAAACTACCTATCTATATCAAACAAAGCTCCTCATTAGCACTCTTCAAGAAAAATCTTGATGATTGGATGGGAAATAGGAAATTCACCCCAGGAATCACCTCTGTGGCTCTGCTCGACAGTGGCACAGGAAAATAACTTTCTTGGGTGGCAAAATCCAGGGTACCTTTTTTGCTGGGCTTGTATAGGCCCCAGGGCCGATAGCCTAGTACCTACCTATGAACCTATGAACCTATGAGAACCCTTTTATAATGAGGTGTGCCACATAGAAGGACTTCCTAACTACTGTGGTGATGTGGCTATCAAAGGAGAGACTACTGTCCACCTTGGTCCCAAGGTCTCTTATCACACATTCGGTGTTAAGTAGATTGCTGCCTATGTGGTAGTTCATGGGTACAGAATTTTTACCAAAGGGGATGACACTGCACTTTTTGACATTGAGCTTGAAGCCATGGCTCTGACACCAGGCATCTGTCTCAGCGAGGCCCTTCTGTAGGATGTCCACATCATTTGGGGACCTGACTATGGCTCCTAGTTTGCAGTCTCAGGACAGAACCCTGTGGTATTCCACTTGCCACTGCTTTGTGGTCAGATTTGGAGTCTGCAACTTTTACAGTGTGGGTTCTGTCAGTGAGCCAGTTGGAAACCCATCTTGTGATGTAGGAATTTATACCTAGTTTAGTGAGTTTAGCTATAATTTCAGAATGGGGGATGTTGTCGAAAGCCTTGGCAAGGTCAAGATAGGCTGTGTGAAATACCTTACCCTCATCTACGGCTTTGATGACTGCCTGAAAGAAGTCAATCAGGTTCAGGAGGCATGATCTGCCTTTCAAAAACCCGAACTGGGTGGGATCCAGATTTTGGAGGTTACCAATGTCTTTGTTTATGAGTTCCATGATGATATGTTCCATGGCCTTTCAGACCAGGATCGTCAGGTTAATAGGTCGATAGTTCCTGGGATCAGTGGTGGCTCCCCCTTTGTGAAGTGGGATAACTGTTGCTGTGCACCATTCAGTGGGTACAAAGCCTGATGCGAAGCTATTATTGAACATGGTGCTTAAGTGGGGAGCCAGTTCGTTCTGAAGTTCGTGTAAAACACAGCCTGGGATGTTGTCCGTTCCCATGGATGCTATGTTTTTGGCTTCAGAGAGTGCAGCTTTTACCTGAGTAGTTGTGATTACAGGGACTCTGCATTCTTCCTGTATAGCTATGGGCCCTTTAGGGTGTGAGAGGGGGGGTAAGGTTACCACTGAACCTATCTGCCAGGATTTGGCAATATCAGTTGGTTCTGTAATTTTCTTGCCTTTGTGCTGTAACTCAGAGCAGATCTGGGTGTTGCCATTGAGATTCTTGACATAGCTATAGAATGCTTTGTGGTTGTCCTTGGAATTAGTGATGATTTTGTTTTCGTAGCTAGCTTTGGAGGATCTTATAAGGGATCTTAGCTTCTTACTGAGGCTGACCAGGGAGCTCCTCCACTCATGAGATTTTACTCCCTTTTGCAACAGTTTCTTCCTTCTATTGTACAGTTTGTTTATGGCAGGGGACCACCAGACTGGCTTCCTTTTTTGGAGGATAGCGTCTTATTTCTGTTTGGGATAGCACTATCTATGCACTAGTGTTCTGCTGCTGTCAGCCTTTTTGTCTCGGTGATAAGGATTTCAGGTAAGTGAAATTTCAGCCTACCGACGTTGACCCATATACATATTTATATATATTTATAAGGGTCTGCTTTGTTTTGTTAAATCTCATTTCACTGAATTTCATTTCACCCTGACCATTTTGCAGAAAACTTAAATTACTGAAAACTCATTTCACTGAATCTCATTTCATTGATATATGGCACTGTGTAGAGTACTGTAAGGCAAGTAAAAGGTATATGCCCTTTTCCTCACTGTAGTGCAATCCTGGAGTTAGTATATATATAGTTGGGGGTGGTGTGAAGGGCACAGCCTCCTTACAATGGGGGTGTGGGGCGTGTAGTCCCCTCAACTAGTTTGAGTGCATATTGTCTTCTGGAGAGAGTTAGTCATTGGTGTTGCAACTATGCATATCCATTATTTAAAATGTATTGATTTGAAGTTTTTGATAAAATACAATATAAAACAAACAAGTTGGGGGGCTATGCCCCCCAAGTTTATATACTAACGCCAAGATCCCACTACAGTGGAGAAAAGGGCATATACGTTTTACTTGCCTTAAAGTACTCTACACAGTGCCATATATACTAAGTTCAGTTCAGTGAAATGAGATTCAGTGAAATGAGTTTTCAGAAATTTGTTTTTCAGCAATGTGCTCGGGGTAAAGTGAAATTCAGTGAAATGAGATTCAAGGAAACAAAGTAAACCCATTTATACATATATATATATATATATATATATATATATATATATATATATATATATATATTTATATGGAAACCAAAAGTAAAAAAAATCTGCTTATGGTTTAGCTAACAAATTTTGGTGACATAAGCAAATGGCTAACAGGAGTGTGAGATCACAACATTCTTGGAGTTGGGTATATGCCCTTTCCCTGATATTATGTAATTTCAGAGTTAGAATGTATATAATTAGTGAGAAGTGTGTGTGTGTGTATGTGTGTGTGTGTGTGGGGGGGTGCTGTAATTTTGCATGTGTCAAAGTTAGAACTTGGCAGATGCTCAAACGCATAGTAACGAGTCAACATTTGAATTGTTGATGTTTTGTGTTTGACATTTGTCACATCGACATTTGGGTCTATTGATCACATTAATTAGACCTACATACACACATCTGTCTCCCTCTCTTTGACTATATATACATATATATATATATATATATATATATATATATATATATATATATATATATATATATATATATATATCTATATATATATATATATAGATAGATAGATAGCTATAGATAGCTACAGTAGATATAAGGACCATAGTCTTTCTCCAGTGAGTGTTTCAAAATGTGTTTGAAATGTGTCAGCAAATTAAGTTATGGGTTGTGGTACCATAGGGTCAGAGAATATGCCCATTTCCCAATGTAGTGTGATCTCAGAGTTTTGTGTATATAATTAGCTGAGAAAGTGGGGGTCCAGCCCCATAAACAGAGGGATGGAGAGGGAGTTGCCCCTGTAATAATATCTGTTTTATTTGTTTTTCAGTCCATTGTGGATTATTGCATTTTGTATTCTAGTGTGGCTTTTGGTGAGTTGTGAAAGTTAGGTTCCCGTACATATATATATATATATATATATATATATATATATATATATATATATATATATATATATATATATATATATATATATATATATATATATATATATATATATATATATATATATGTGTGTGTGTGTGTGTGTCTGTGTGTGTGTGTGTGTGTGGGGACAGTCGGGGTAATTTCGCATGTGTCAAGATTAGAACTTGGCAGATGCTCAAACGCATAGTAATGAGTCAGCATTTGAATTGTTGATGTTTTATGTTCGACATTTGTCACATCGACATTTGGGTCTATTGATCACATTAATTAGACCTACATACACACATCTCTCTCCCTCTCTCTCTCTTTGTCTATATATATATATATATATATATATATATATATATATATATATATATATATATGTGTGTGTGTGTGTGTGTGTGTGTGTGTGTGTGTGTGTGTGTGTGTGTGTGTGTGTGTGTGTGTGTGTGTGTGTATACGGTAATACATTGTTGCTTGGACAGTGTCTCTTCCATTATGGAAACAACAGGTTTGGGGCCCAGTACAATGGGGCTAGTCCACTCATTCTGTAATTCTCCTAATATAATATGGTGGCTACCAGTACCACCTAATTGTATAAACCTTCACACTGAGTACTTACCACATGGCCACATGGACCAGTTTACTTCTTCTTTAGCTATTATACCTCCTCAAACAGTAGTTTGAAGGGCTAGAAATATGTGACCAAACATGTGGTGTGAGAAAAAAAAAACATTCTTTTTGTTCATTTGATGCTGGGCTTTTAAATTGCATATTTCATTTTGTCCATAAATGTCCAATAATATATTTCCAGGAATCATTGTTTGGAGTGTTTTATTTTTTTTTTTCATGAGAAGGTTATAAAGGTATTGACCTATTTTAACATTTATTACCAAAGTCAGTATTTGGGAACTGCAGTTTTCTCTTTCTGGAATGTTTTGCACCTGAAGTAAAATGTGCCGCCTTAGCTGTTTTCAATGCATAACCAATCACGGTAGTGTGAGATAACTGCTCTGTTCCTAAGGTGATAATGCTATCATACGTTGCCCTTCATTCTCCAGACACCATTGGTTGTATATTTACAGAGAGGATGAATACTTCTGTTTGGATTATCATTCTTGTATTGCTAACAATTAGATGAAACTAGGCAATCCAGAAATGAATGGCTGAATACTCATACCATGATGAAGGACTGCCTCACTTTTTGACTTCTGATTTTATTGTTTCTTATAGTAATAGGTAGACTATTTGTCAAACATGCATGGTATTGGCATTGTTTTCAGTAATAAGCAAACATTTATGGACGATTGTATCTACTGTAATTACAACATCCTGTTTTCTTCCATGGAAGCTTGTTGGCACTCAGGGAGGCTTACATATGAAAGATGCGTCTGTTATTATCTCTGCTTTTATTTTACCAGTTTTGACTATTGCAACAATATTATTCTAAAGCTACAAGAAGTATAGTTGATTGGTTGCAGATAATGTGGAGTGCTTTAGGTTATATACTTAGTAATGTTCCTTATTACCAGTGCATTAGATCCTTCCTACAGAGCCTGTACTGGTTCCCTGTTTGGACTTACATAATATTTAAAGTTACTTTGATAAATATTTATCCCTATTTGACATGGGTCTGTCTTACTCACAGTAGCTGAATATTCCTTATTGCCTTCTCAAGTTTGCACTCTGGCTCTTTGAACTTGCTATTAGTTCTGAGTTTATAGATTGAATTTTCTGATATATATATATGATCTCTCATTTATTAGGCTCTGTACCACTGGAATATACTACCTTTGTGGCTTAATAAATTTCCCAAAATTGCCACTAGATTCCTTCAGGATATCCCTAAAGCTATCCTTATCTGAATTATTTTTTGCAAACACCCCTAAGAACACCAGGTGCATTGTCTTAGTCTGCTATTGTGATTATTGTTTGCTTCAGTTATTTAACTTATGTTTTGCATTTGTTTAATACTGTACATAGTGCTTTATTGATCCATGCTTATATAAACTTGTATATGCATTTGAATATCAAACTTTATTTAGAAACTGTGCTGCGATAAGCTTTCTCTGAGGTAAGAGTTGTATTGCTTTTGATACAGTCTAAAAATGTAGTGTATTTTTGCTTCCTTTCTAAAGAAAATAACTCATATGGAATAAAAAATTCCTGTTGTCTTCATAATTGGAAACAGTAACAGTGTCGAGCATAATATGGATGAGAGAGTACAGTCTTTTTAAAATTATTATTGTGCAGAAATATAGTTAACACTGTTGCTTGCAGACATTGTTTTATGACTGAGAATGCCACTGTTACTATAATGTAGTGCTACCACAAATCATGTATCCCTTTAATGTTGAAATGATTTGCTGTTATTTGTTGGGACTGCATAGATTTTAAAACATTTTGATAAGGAATTTCTAGTCACTAGAAGAAACATCTTAAAGGGATCTTGCATACATGAACAGATGTCAGGGGAGGTTTATCTTTTCTCCAATTCTTCTCCATTTTTTAATGTATTTATTTGAATTTATTCACCAGGATAGAGCACAGACTAATTTCAACCAATTTCAGTCTTGACTTGGGGTCAAAAACTGATCACACATACAAAAGTCAAGAGTACTATAACACATAAATGACAGTAAAGCAGTGCAATGGTAGAATAATGCTTTGGAAGGATCTACTTTGAAACATCAGTGCCCGTATAATCAAATGTCATTTTCCTGAGGCTAAAATCGTGAAAACTGAAATACCCAAATGGCGAAGGTTTTCCACTGTAGTGCGATCCAGAGTTGGTATATATAGTTGGGGGATGTCACCCCCCCCCCCAACTATGTGGGTTTTACTTGCTTTGGTTCAGGTTTTGTGTAAGGTTGGGCAAGTGTTTACTTATGCTGGGAAACCTTTGCAATTTGGGTATTTCAGTTTTCATAATTTTTGTTTCAGGAAAATGACATTTGGTTATATGGGCATCAATGTTTTGAAGTAGATCCACTTTGGATACATAAAAATCCAATATTACTCATTTACAAAATGTACATAAGTTTCAAATCATTTAAGAAAATGGGGTAGAATTAATTGGAAATGAGAAAAGTAGCAATGGATATTAGTAGCTAATAGAGAATGAGTAGAGAAGATTTAAAGTAGAACTATGTGATGTAATTTGAGAGGTAAGGGGCACATTCTGCATAATTAACTAAATGCAATTTTAGTAAAGAATAGAACTTGGAATAAGAACACCATAGGGACATAGGATCATAGGAATTTATTAAGCTACTGGCCCTGGGGTTTTTATAAGCCTAGCCAAATGTTATGCCCAAGTCAGCACCTGTTGCCCCTGTCTAGCAGGGACATAGGTGGGATCATGGGGGTGAATTTTCTGTCTCCCATCCAATCATCCAGGTTACACTTAAAAAGGGACAGTGAGCTGCTCTTCTTAACATGAATAGGGTGCCAATTCCTCATAAGAGGACCCTCTGGGAAACATATCTGTCTCACCAGCAAGTTCTATTGATGTTGCAGGCCATGTTTAGGTCCTTAGTGTGTTACATGCATGTTGTTGGATTTGTAAATATGCAGCATTTCCAATAAGGTGGGGTCGGAGATAGCTTTATATGCCAGACAGAGATCACCTCTGTGCAATCTGCATTAAACTGAGTAGACAGACAGGGTCTTTAGTCTATCCACATAGGAAAGATGTTTGAAACCCTGTATTCTCCTAGTCAGGAATCTCTGTGGTCTCTCCAGCTGATGTAGGTGCTTAGTGAGCTACATGCCAAAAGGGGTGGTCTACTTGATTATTGGCCTGATAAGTGAGGAGCACAGGGAGGTTATGACTTCTTTTTTTCTAGATGCAATACCATTATTTATGAGGTTGGCTAGGCCATATAGAATGTCCTATATACTACAGAGGCTACATGGTGGTCAAATGTCAGATTGCTATCAACCTGGGTGCCCAAATCTCACTACTGATTGCATGCTTAGGATGTTGTTGTTGATGTGGTAGTTTGCAAGAACATCATTCTCTCCAAAGGGAATAATGATAAACTTTTTGGCACTGAGTTTGAGGCCATGTCTTGGCACCAATTATTTGTTAGGGTGAGAGTCATTGATGATGTCCACATTTTTTTTTTACTTTTTTATTTATTTTACATTTGTTTACCGAGAAAGTCAAAATGGAGACAGGTCCTTTTTCTCAGAAGAGACCCAGGGAGAAAAGCTCCACATAAAATAATAGCTACACAGTAACAAAAATTAATAGTACAAATATACATATGCATTGTAGCACAAGAAAGCTCCACTAAAATGGGTCTATATTGAATCAGTGAACGCTTAAAAAAGCAAATGTTGATTCATCAACCCTATTTAGCTGAAAGCTGACAATCCCAAACACTTGGAACAACGATTTTTTTCCAGGGGAAAAAAAAATCGCTATTCCACAAAAAAAAAAAAAAAAAAAAAAAAACTTAAAACAGTATGTAATGTGGGGGTTACAGCCCCCCACACACCCCTACTTAAATATACCAACTCCGAGATTGCAACACAGTGAAGGAAACAGCAAACTCCCGAAACCGGCCCAGTGTTTTTTTCCCTGTGGAAAAAAATCACTGTTCCGGGTGTTCGGTATTGTCAGCTTTCGATTAAATAGGGTCGATGAATCAGCGTTTGCTGAGTCACTATAGACCCACTAAAACAATAGCTATGCAGTAACAAAAATTAATAGTACAAATATACATCTGCATTGTAGTACACGATAGTTAATACAGGAACATAACATGTTTTTAGGGACAGGCAAATAATGAGGACACAGAATAGTAAGACATATTTACCTTGTGAGTGATATACATATAAACATATGTAAACTGAGATGTCATTACAGAATGAATGTTGCAATTAATAGAAGTATAACAATATCAGGCTGTAGTATGAACTGCAAATAAGACATCCTTAGTAAGGTTAAGATATAGTATACAATCATGAACAGAGGAAATGAGATGGCAATGTCATAAAAGAAAGTGTTAGTGTTTATCGGATGAGTAAGTAGAGTTAAAGAATTTGTAAGGATGGGGCAATTCCACATCATTTGGAGAATTAATGACAGGCTCCAGTTTGCAGTCATCTGCAAATCTGGATAGCAACAGAACTTTGATTTTAGCCTGCACTTCTGATAACTAGATTCCAAAAAGCAGAGCCCCCAAGACTAATCCTTGAGGTACACTGTTAGTTATGGGTCGACTACTAGAGCTTGATTCCCCTGTTTTGACTGCATAGGTTCTGTCAGTGAGCCAGTTGGATACCCATCTAGTAATGTATGGGTTGATGCCTAGCTGAGTAAGCTTGTCTATGATATCTGAGTGAGGAATGGTGTTGAAAGCTTTGGTCAAGTCAAGGTAGGCAGTATGCACCTTTTTCCCCTCATCCAGGGCCTTGACAACTGTCTCGAAGATGTCCACCAAGTTTAACAGGTTCTCTATTATATGATCAAAGACACATTCTTTCGAATGCGTCTTGATCGAACTTTAAAGCACGAAATGGCAAAATACCGAAACAGCATATAAGCGAATTCTTTCCCTGGGAAAGAAATCTCTTGGCCGCCTTCGTTATTTTGCCATTTTTGTCACTGTAGTACAATCTTGGAGTTGGTATATTTAAGTAGGGGGATGTGGGGGGTGAAGCCCCCCACTTTATGTAATGTTTTAAAGTTTTTTTTTCTTTTTCTTTTTTTCTTATTTGGAACAAAATCGCTGTTCTAAGTGTTCGGGATTATAAGCTTTCACTTACATAGGGTCGATAAATCAGCGTTCGCTTTTTTAAGCGTTCTCTGATTTAATATAGACCCATTTGTCAGGCATGATCTCCCTTTGACAAACCCAAACTGAGTAGGGTCAAGTGTTTGGAGACTACCATAGTTCTTGTTTTTGAGGTCAGTGATAATGCGTTCCATGGCCTTACACTTGGCTGGGACAAACCCAGTGCTCAAGTTGTGACTGAACAGGATGTCCAACAGTGTTGCAAGTTCCTGCTTGAGCTCATGGAGGATGCAGCCTGGGATTTTGTTAGGTCCCATGGAGGCAGTACATTTTGCCTTAGAGAGGGCATGTATGCCCTCTCTAAGGAAACAAATGTGTCTTTAATTTCAAGTGTTAAGGAGTACCACAGAAATCTGAGATGGCATGGTCTGAGATATGTAACTTGGAATCTGGGGTTTGTGTTTTGGGACCTGAGTAGTTCAGGTTTCTTAGGGTGTATGTGATGAAATTCCTTATTAATTTTAAGGACTAAGGAGAGAAGTATGCTCATGTAGGAGTTTGTAGACTTGTAATCCTAGGGGCAGGTCTCCTCTTTAGTTAGCTGGGAGCCACTTTGCCTTCTAAATGTTATACAGTGAAGTTCATTTATTAGGGAGTGTGTAATAAATCTACATATTTTGTTTTCTAGAGTTTGAACAGTGGTGGAGCTTTTAGTAGAGGCAGCTAATATATGAGAGAGGCTGAATTTGAGTTGAGGAAGTAGGGTACCTTTCCCTATTGTAGATCTGTTAAAGTGTGCTCAGAAAAGTAGGGGATTGATTTTTATGTGTATTATAAAGATGCAGATGAAGCTGAGTGAGGAGCCTAACCAGAGACTAAGATACTTGAAAGAAAACACTTGGTATAAGGGATGGTTGCTGCAATCATATATTGTTAAAGTAGTGGAGAGCAGAGAGAGTTACAAAGTTATTGTTCACTGGGAAGTGGAGGTTTGTCAGAAAACTTTAGAAATAAAAGAAGAAATCAGGGCTTACACCTAGTTCTGAAAGGTGGATTATAACAGAGGAATGACTGACCAAGACAAAGCCTCTGGTGAAGTCTACAAAAACTTCACCAGAGAACAGGCTTTTGTCCATTGACATAAGACTTTAATTGGTCAGAGACCAGATTGCGAGACCATGATCCTCCCTAACCAGAAGAAGTACTGTTGTTTTTGTGAAAGATGGTGATATTGGGTAATATATTCTGTGAGCTGAAGGTAACACATTTCTCCAAGATTTTGCTTGGGAATGGAAGGATGGAAATGGGAAGATACTATGTTGGGAGTGTTGTTTGTTTTTTGACTGGGCAGTGTTTTTACTATGGCATATTTCCATATATTAAGCATGATACTGGAGAGCAAAAATTTGTTATAGTGGCTCAACAATGAAGTCATGACAGCGGTATATGAACCTTGGATGTCAGTTGTCTATACCCGGTGGATCTCCTAGCTGTATCCAGCAAAGGGATAATATCATTGGATGAGATCTGATGGAAATACAAGAGAGGAAGATATTGTGAGTGGGATTGGTGAGCATTTATGGGGATGTTTGCAGCACTTCTAGAGAGGTTGCCAAAGTGTCTATAGCTGTCATTTGCTGACAGGCTGAAGGAAGTACTTGTAGAATTGTCAGGCAAGTTATATCCTATGAAGCTATTCACTTCTTTCCAAAACTTCCTAGGGTTGTATTTAAGAAAGTTTTTGAGGTGTATCATAGAATGTCTTCTGTGTCTTGTATTGTTTGTTTTTTTTTTTGGCCGGGTTCCTTAGATTTGTATACTGCTTCCTAATTTCCAGAATCAGATTATATTTCAATGAGTGCCAAGATTTATCCTATAGTTTGAACAAGGATTTTAGCTCATGGCTTATCCACTTTTCAGGTATGGAGTCAGAAAGTGTAGAGATTAAGGGAAAGAGACGGTTGTGTAGACTGGAAGGTGTATGTGCATGCATTTCAGTTACTTTGTTAAGATCTGTGTTGTCTTGAATATGGGGTAATACTGTGGCAAGACATGGTTCTTCAATACTGATAGTGGATTTAGATCTGATAGAGATAATTTTGGTTTTGTTTTGGGAACTCAGCATAAAATGGAGAAACCTGTGGGTCAATGGTTGCTAAATGAGGGTGAGTAAACTGAGATGTTGGAGATTGTGTTTCAGCTACTGGAGATGATAAGATCAATAAAGGGATGCTTTTTAGTCAAAGGATTGAGTCTGATATGTCCCCTGACTACCTGTATCAATTGTTGTTCAGAGAGGTAGTATAAGACACCTAAATTAATGGTCATTAAACTGTTGATATTAAGGTAGACTAGAATAATTATGTCTTTCTTAACTGGTACAAAATTGACTGAATCATTTTTACATTTCTGTGGAGGGGAAACATCTTTAAATTTCTGTAGACAGGGTTAGGCCGAAGAACCTGGATGATGAAAAGATAGAAAGCAAAACAATTGTAGGAAATATTGAAGGCTGTATCATCTCAGGAAGAAGAGAAAGAAGGAGAACTTGAAGAAGAATGGCAGCACCTCAACACACCATGTGTAAGCACTATAAAAGAGATATGTGGTCAAGTCAGGTATGGAAATAAGATACATCAGGAAAGTTGGTGCTAGACTGCAGAAGTCCAGGAAGTCATCATAAAAATTAAATAAATAAAAAGAGAAAGAAAGAAGGAGTGCAAGACAGAATAAATTTCTCCCATAACTCACCCATCATCTTGATTATATCTGCTTTGACCACACCTGAGCTTGCTGCTTCCCCTAAGTTCATTTTCCTTCGTGCCATTCTTACTTCTTTCTCTGTATGCTGTTTCTGCAGCTGCACAGCTTCTGGGGGGATTTCTTCAGTATGAAGCTGCTGAAGAACTCCTTCCATCTGCCTTTGATGTTCTTTGGACTGGTGAGAAGGTTGTTGCTGACACCCCTTATGAAGACTGCCTAAGGACTACCTTCTTTATCTTTTTGTCTTGCAACCTGAAATAATTTCTTTGTGCTATTTATTGAGTCACTTTCGGGAAGCTAGGAGAGTTCCTCTGATGCCTTGATCTTTGGAATTGTAACAGCAGTCTTTGACTGTTAGCCAATGAATATTCCTTCTTAACCTGATCAGCCTTTCTATATGACACTTTTCCAGCCTTATTTCTTTTTTGATGACTTACTGAATTTTTGCATCTCAATACCAGCTCTCTTTATGCACCGTATTTCCATATGTCATTAATCTGCATATCTATTCTATAGTCCTCACACACTCTGCTTTGAGGCACTATCATTCTTCTTTAACTTCACCAATTTCCTCTTCTTCCTCAGGAGTTAGAGCTGCAAATATTTTTGAACTCCTCCTCTCTAGTCAGATTCCAGGCCATCAGCCTAGTCTCAGTTGACTTTAGAGCCTTCTCTGAATGCAGTTTACAGCTGATTGTGGCAACCAGTGGTTTATGCTGTTAGCAACTGTTTCAGTGGGGATGACTTTAAAAAACACTGATTATTTCCTAGTGCCATTTTCTTACTAGGAGGAACTCTACCTGAGTTGCATGCTGGCCACTCTTGTGTGTTATCTTCTGTCTCTCTTGCTGAACCATGTGTCACTTAAAATCCCACCATTTGGTAGAGAGAAGTCTAGAATTACCTATCCTTCTTTATTCCTGTTGCCCCACCCATGTGGACCCAGACAGTCATCAAATCCTGCTCCGTCTTGATACCAAGCCATCAAATCCATTTGGCAGAGCAAAAAAATCAATTAATTATATACTATTAACCACTACTGTGGAAGTAAATAGATACAATTACGGCAATAACAAATCATCTAAAAATGTCCAATACAAACAAGTGAATCATTCAACTCAAACGACTTTTATTAAACACAGGGAAAAGGTTGAAACCATAAACATTGACATCTACTAGAAAAAAAAAAAGATATTTGAGACCCACTTGAAAAGATTTTGATGCCTACAGATTCATTATGTATTTTCATGGAAGATTGGCTAATACTGAACCGTGCTTAGTTACTGTAACTTAAGTACAAAAGTACAAAAACCTAGGATTCAAAATACTTTCAATTAATGGATTTTACAATGTAAATATTTTTTTG
Source organism: Protopterus annectens (assembly GCF_019279795.1). NCBI lineage: Eukaryota > Metazoa > Chordata > Ceratodontiformes > Protopteridae > Protopterus > Protopterus annectens. Next base: position 26,775,935 of record NC_056736.1, on the reverse strand, counting down.
AGATAATTTTACATGAAAAGTTAATTGTCTTAACTTTTCTTAGGCTTTATTATCACTTAAGAAAAGTATAATGAGGCTCTATAATTATAGGTTCATATATTAGTGCCAGGCTAACTGCCCTTGTAGGACGTTTTAATTCTAGCCAGTTACTCCATGTGGGACTCAAACGCTGTACCTTGCATCTGTAAAGTAAACACCTTAACAATTATTTATTTTATTTATTTAACATTTGTTTACTGGGAAAGTCCAATTGGAATGAAGCCAATTTTCAGTGGAGGCCCGTGGAAAAACAGTCCAGGAGCATGTCTTATGGCAACTTCCTAACAGTACTGCTGAATATCGTGTAACACTGAGAGGTTTGATTTTGTAATCTCTTAGTTTGGCGCATATTCAGACTTATAATGCTCACAAACCTAAATGCTGGCTTAGATGTTAGTATTTAAACAAAGAAGCAGAAATGTTTGCTTTTTGAAGACAGCTCTTTAAAAGTTAAGTATTTTTCTCAAGACAGAATACATCTTTTAGGCCAATGATTATTTTTTCCTTAGGATAGAATGCATCATTCATATCTAGGGTTAAAGCAGTATTTTAACAACTGAAAAGATATTTTCATTTGTTACTCATCCTTTCTTTCAGTTACAAAATTACATTATATCACCTCAGCTATATAATATTTTGGCTATGAATGCAAGAAGTTTGAATAATAAATTAAGAAAATTAAGTGTTGCAACATTGTCAAGTATGGTAGATATTTTCATTTTTATAGAAACATGCTCTATGATTCAAAGAAACTTAGCATGATCCAGAAGCCATATCTCAGAGGGTTTCAGCATTTTGGTAAGCTTTTCTTATTCATATATGGCTCTACCAATGAGGTTTCCCTTTTCCCTTTTTGTAACCCTCAGGCTTGATAGCTGTCTCATGCACAAAGCCACATGCTAATGTGGCAGCACGGGGGAGTGAATAATGCAATTTAGCCATTTGGTTTCACTTAGAAATGCCCCCTGCTCCCAGTTTGCTCAGTAAAATAAGCTTTCCATGAGGCAGGAAAAGTGAATGTAGTCAAAATACTCAAATTACCCACTGGCTCCTGTGGGACTACTTGCAGTGCCATTGAAGTAGATACGTATCACTGTTTTTATGGGAATGGATAGGTGCATGTTAACAGGAGCATGAATTAGGCTACATGAGTGTGTGTGTGTGTGTGTGTGTGTGTGTGTGTGTGTGTGTGTGTGTGTGTGTGTGTGTGTGTGTGTGTGTGTGTGTGTTTATGTGCTCATCATTTTGGTTTGTCAAGGGTCATTCAAAGAGGCCATCTGCAACCAGTTGTTCTTGAAGTACATGGAGGCATAAACACACACATTCAAAACTGCTTGTGTTTGCATGTTCATGTACACAAGTGTTAAGTACATGGTCTCTGTGTATGCTAGTGTTTGTTTGTGATTGTCTGCCTCTTTGGTCAATGTACTGGACACAGGATTGTGAATCTTGATGCATGTAAATGTGAGAGCATTTATGGAGTGTATGAGTGAGATCAAGTGTGACTGAGTGTGTGGGAGTTGTTCTTAGATGAACAGGTGTGTGTGTGTGTGTGTGTGTGTGTGTGTGTGTGTGTGTGTGTGTGTGTGTGTGTGACTGAATAAGTGTGCATTTATGTGTGTACAGGAGTGATGCATAGACTGCTAGAGACAACACTAGCTTGGTCATGTCTGACAACATGCTTTTCAATTCAGAGACATGGTAATGCACTGCTAATGACGACTTTTTCATTAAAATTATACCATGTCTGTGAATCAGGATTCCTTTCCATCGTGTTACTTGACCAAGGTGTGTTAGGAATTAGGTAGGGTGGACAGAAATTATGAAAACTCTAAGAATGGTTTAAATATGTTTACATTGCAATTCTTGAGAAAGGTTAAAATTCTATTCATCAAAGTAAGATAAATACATGCATGATATGAATGATGAAATAAAAAACTACTATGGTTAAAAATCTAAATTTATAATGTATATGTGACATGTTTTTGCAATAATTTGAATATAGGCACTACTAATGAATTACTGCTTGTTATAGATCCCCTGATTAGTATTGTGGAGGCCAGACTCTTTTTTTTTAGGGAGAACAGTGACAAACCTGAAAAGTGATATTAATGAGAGAATTTAATTATCCCACTCTGCACTGGCATAATAATGAAAGAAACAATAGCTATATAACTCATTTTATATACTACTGCTACTGCTGCTACTGCTAATAATAGTAACTGGCACAGCTTGAGGGATAAATAGTAAAGATCTGATTTTAATCAATGCTTTATAAATAGACAGCCATGTAGTTATGATGCAATAAATAAGATGTTTACATCACAACGGTATTATGTTCAAAGACAGAACCTCAAATTTATAAAAAGATGTAAGGAGTTTAAAAGAAATTTGGCAATGAAAAAATACAACAAAATTAAGGATAAACGATGTCCTTTGAAATAAAAAAGTGTTACATAATAACATTTCTCTCAGGTGGTGTTAAGAATTGTTTTATAAAAAGTCCATTGTCTTATTTGGTGCACTGTGCTTTTAAGTCTAATGAAGGGCAAAAGATATACCCAAACTAAGAAAATAGAATACTATTATTAATTAATTATGTTTTAAAAATAACAGTTTTGATTTATGAACTAAGAAATTTCTATCTGAGGAAGATATGAAAATATTTAAAGTTGCTAGAATTCAGTTAAAAGTGATTAATTTTGAATATCATTTGGTTCTGTATATTGCAGGCAACAGTAATGCCTTCTGTAGTCATGATAATCCAAATAAATGACACATGTTGTTTGAAAAATTGAACTATAATCATGTATCCTTTAAAATGAGCGTTCTAGAAGGCCCTGGAAATATTTTTCAGGTCCATATATATTTTCATCTAATATTTCTATCTGTGATTTAGATAACAGGGAGCTTTGTTTTAATTCTGTAAATCTCTGTTAGTTAAGTAAAGGTTAAAATGTACTATTAGAATACATACATAATTCATTTTATCTACAACATAAAGTGTTTCCATAAGTCCTCTTATGAAAATTGCTCAAAGTCTGTTATATGTCCATCTTTTGATTGGGGTCGTATTCCTTGGGTGTTCCAGACTTGAGTATCATTTCTTATACCTGCTGGTAGGGTTCGTCTGTAGGCTAGGATAGCACTGATTTTGAGAAAGAGTAGAATGGAGTAATGCATGCCAAAGTGCATACTGACTTTTATTTTCCTCTGAGTTCATGCAATCTTGCAATAAGTAATTGTAATTAATTGGGTGTGTGATACTTTCTTGGTTTCTTTATTTGCTTCATGCCCCCCTCATTTTTGTTCTGAGTGGTTATCGCCTTGCATTAACACTGTTATGCATTTTGTCTGTGAGTTAAACTGTTTATTTCTAATGTGATCATATAGGAAGCATAACGAAACTGATGACTTATCAGATTCCATATTATTTATCTGAGCTACCCCTGAAACATTCTGCAAATATCTTTTTTGTAACTGCTCCTTGTTAATGTTGATCTTACGTTCTGAGTGAAGGCAATTTGTGCAACATTATATCACATTTTCAGCACATATGCACATTAAATGGTATCTGCTTCATTTTTATTAGTTTTAATTTCAACTGGCAATATCTAGGGGAACAAATCTAAGGTTGTTATTATACAAAACTAAATGAGATTTATCATGTCAAGAAACACATATACCTGCAAGAAAAAGTATTGTATATTATTTGTAGTTATTTTTCCTTTAATTATAGCTCCTAAGCAACACAAATATATTAAAATGAATGTGTTTGGTCTTTAAGACCAGAACCAGTGTTTCAAAAATCTTCACAAATGAGGAAAATGGTGCTTAGATGTTCCTGTTCTGCAATGAGCTCTAGAAATATTTCTTGTCATTTTACTGTTACTAGTATCATAATTTCAAGGAAATTATATGCTGAGATAAACAACTTAGCACATGCAGTTAAACCTGTGATTATCATGCAGGATAACCTTACATTAACTCGGTTCAGAAAAACACCTTTCAGTAACTAAAATATGCATGCACACTGCTTCTTTTTGTTTTAAATAAAATAAAATGTCAAAATAAGTCAGTTCTCTCCCGAAAATAAATTCTGCAAATTCAGACAGCATAATGCCTTTCCTATAAATAGTCACTCATTTCATTCAATAAACAAAATGCTTCCAACTTATTTTGCTTATATTATTCCTAAAATATACATATCAATTTAAATGTCTTATTCTAAGAAAGCAACACTCATTTTGTACATTACTTAAGTATCTGTTCCTGGTCTTTTTGTAATAATTTTTACAGTTTACTTAAATACATATTGCCTGCAATTACATTATTATCTATTACTCATAAATTATTTGAATAAATTAGCACTCAGGAAAATCCTTCCAAGTTCAATAATTATTGAATAATGCTGGAGTTAATCTATTAGACAAGTAAGCAGAAATAAATTTAAGTCTAAACATATACTTTAACCAGATTTTTCAAAGTCTTACAGTGCAGTGAAATAGCCTCACTTTTTCATTATTTATATAATTTGGAATTATATCTTCCCAGCTTTGTTTCAGCTTATGATATACAAATCATTCTGTATTGTATAAATAGTCAAACAAGACTTTAGTAAATTAATTGCCTTCAGTTGTTTGCACCAATCTGAAAAAGCCACTTGATTCTCTGGCTTCACTACAGAATGATGTTATTGGTTCTTATGCATCAGGTGTGTAAGACACAGTACAGCAAGGTTCAAAATGCTGATGGCAATTTTCTGTTGAAAATCATTCCTGGTTTAGTTTCTATGTGTTCATCAGCAATAATTCCTTTAATTTATGAAAATTCTCACTTCTCTACATTTTGTGCATTTGTGATTTTTGTATCTATAACCCACACATTAGTGGTTAAGGGGGCTTGTCACTTTTTCAAACAATGCTTGTAGTTTAATTTTTTACACTAATGTGTTTCAGTGTTTAGTTTTCAGCCTCAGGTTTTGGCCTATCCATATTTAGACTGCAGAACTGATTGTTCTTCATAGAAGTGTAGCTGGCTCCATCAGCACCCTATGGACTAATGTTCTACCCCCTCAGCTGTGACAGTTCATACCCTGCACTGCAAACTACAGCTCTCAGGATTTAGATAAAAAAATATTTTTTAGCTTAAAAAATAATGTAAACTGTAGCATACTTACTTTCTACAATGTAGGAAGCATTTGCTACAATTTAGACCACACATGGAGAGCTACTGTTCTCTGGTTTGACCACAAATGCAATACCATTTTTAAAAGCTGGTATGCATTAAAAAGTGATCTGGATCAACTGATTGCACATTATCGCACACATCAGAACTTTGTGCCAGGGCAATTGCTGTCTTTGCCTTGCCATAGCTATGCTACTTCTTCTTCATATGATCATCTTATCAAAAAATCATCTAATTTAGAATCAATCCATTCATAATTCATTGCTTTCACAAATCTCCAAGTAACAGATTTAATTTAGAGTTATCAAATAGATTATGCCTTTTTCTTTGATAAAGACATTCTCAGGACTTCTTTAAGACTCAGTTGTGGGACTTTTATTATAAGTTTATAGATTCATTTTTGGTTACTTGACTATCAGCCCGAGACCCAATTTAAGCCTAGCCAAGCTTACCACATATTTCTCAAAATATCACTGACATGTATAAATACCTCAGTAAATTTTACAGTTATTATATAACCTTGTGCTCATCATGTGTTCACAGGCTGCCACTATCCATTAGGGACATAGATGCTATACCATTTATAATTTTTTGATGTTCCACCCAGTGGTGTATGCTTCATTTAAATAGAGTTTGGGTTGACCTTTACTGCAAATGGCTGGGGACTTTGTTCCACAGAAGAGGTAATCTTTGAGACACATACCTGTCTCTCCAACATGTTCTGTTTATGTTGCAGATGAGGTCTGGTCCTTAGTCAGGTATTTCTGATGCTATTTGTTTTGTAGATATGCAACAGATCAATATGTGTGGGATCAGAGGATGCCTTCTAGGCTAGGCAGAAATTGTCATGCAGCATCCTTTAGGAGAGCAAGTACAGTAAAATGGCTTTAAGCTGGACAGCACAGGATTTGATTTTATTCTATATATATTATTTTCTGGTTTCATGGATAAACATTGTCAGTTGTATACATTCACATTGAAAATTAGGTTGTATTTCTACAAATGTGAATTATAAGTGGTGTAAGAATGATAATTTAAGAAAAAAATCCAGGAAAATCATGATTTATAATGTTGAAGCTTAAACATTCAAAGAAGATTTTTCGTTAGTAATGGTATTTTTAATACTATCTATTGTTTTAGGGATATGATAAGGTGACCTGCTATTTTTTTTTTATTTACAGTTTAAGCATTTCATTCCTAATAAATTAAGCCTTTCTTTTGAAGCTTATATCACTTTTCCATGTTAAGTGCTCTGTTTATCATTGGCAAGACCAGTACCAGAATACATGTTACGTTTTATTATTATATTAATATATAGCTGGTGAAACTAAAAATAGTACTACAGTGATTTTCTACACTAAGATTTGGGAAAGGCAGGAAGAAAACCTGCAAAGAAAGATTGTGATCATTGGCTCTCTTTGGCCTTTTAAGAACCAATTCAAAAGAAGCACATTATTGAAAGATTACAAAACTAGTAAAGATGCAGTAGTTTCAGAACATTATTATTTAAAGCTATAACTACTACTCAGGCAGAATTAAAAATGATATCTCCCTCTGACTGTATCTATACATTATAGTAAGAAAATAAGTTTGCTTTTCTTAATTTTCTTTAAACAAGTTACTCCTTTTTATTTAGAGTACAAAAATTAGCAAAATTTAGATGTGATATTTATATTGATATAGGTAAAGAAAAAAGATTTATCTATTTGCTGATTCATAACAGAACAAATTGTAAACCAGTATAAAATAGTTTGTAAGCTATAAAACCTTAGTTAAAACCTTATGATAAATTCTTTCCTTAGTGGTATAGTCCAACACTAGTTGAAAGATCCCCATGTGGACTTACACTTCAAACAATACCTGTTCCCTGTCCATTTTGGAGCTAAAAATCTGTAATCCTGAGCCTAGATAATTCAGGTTTCCCATGACAGTATAGCTATCTTTCTCTTACTTGACTTTTTCATTCTGTTTTACACACACTCATGTTCTTCTTTTGGTATGTCTGGGGCCTGGTTCACTGTCTGTCCACCAGCATACCACTTCCTTTACATAAGCCACCAAGTGCTACTACTAGGTTCTTAACAACTAGCTCCCAACCTGATTTTTAATGCGATGTTGCTCCTCCACTCCATACTTAGGTAAGTACATTGATAATAACCAGGCTACTGATCCATGAGGATCTTTAGAAACGTAGTCTTAAATTCTCATGGTAGTTTTTTGGCTGTTGTGTTTTGTGTATGAGTAACCTGAAGGTGGGCAGAACAATGATATGTTGAGACATATTTGTGTTACCCCTACCCATGTAGAACATGACTGCTAAACCTGGGCGAATTTGCAATTTCCCACCCACATGTCCAAACTGCATTTGAACAGCATAATTTGATACCCACCTATATGTATATCACTATTCAATGCTCATTTATCTTCTTTGTGCATTTACTGGGTAATCTATACTCAGGAACCCCACTTGCTATCCCTTTTTTGTCAGTGGCTAGTATTTATGAGATGCCAACAATGTCCAACATCCTATATTGAATTGCCACTTACAGTCCACCATCATCTTATCCATATTCCTTACAGCCACCCTGCTATGCCCTGAGTCACTCTAGTTTCTTACTTTGCCATGTTCTTTATTTGCTTTCCCTTCTTACTGCTACCTGAGTATGTTTTTCTTCTATGGAAACTGTTTCAGCAGCTATTACTTGGCTTATCTCTTTCCACCTTAGTTTAAATATCATGGAAATAAACTTCTACAGCGCAGGCCTGAGGACAGCTGACTATTATGGGCCAAGATTAAACAATCCCCTAACACAGAGCTGCTTTCTTCACCAGGTCCCTTCACATTATACTTCCATTTCTAACTACTCTTGCTCACCATCACATCTAATCCCTCAACTTTCTGTTTCTCTCAGTTCTAAGTCTACTACCTGCTGACAGAGGCACCAGTTCCAAGAATGTGTATCCAGTGTTCTGTCATAGCACCTCATTGCCGCTTCCCTTGCTATCTCCTCATTTACTTATTATTAGGTCACTGGTGACAAAATGCATCACAGCATATGGCTGTTTTACACCTTAGTGATCATCTTTGTCACCTCATCCCATTCCTTGAAAATCTTGAGTTCTTAGGCTAGTTTTATTATAGTCCAAAATACTTTTTCTGAACTAATTACTAAGAAAATGAAAATATTGCTTTTATTGAAAAAATATTAAAAGTATGTGGTGCATTTACAGACAGTCTCCCTTTGGAAAGAAGTCCAGAGTCATCAGGCATCACTTAAACAAAATTCTAAAGCAATAGCTTCACATTTGCACGCTTGACAAAGTGTTACATGCATACGTATGTAGATACATACATACAAATATTTCCAGGATGGGCATTAATGCCCTTTAGTAGTTTATTTTAGTTTAGCTTGTATCATTCAGGGGATTGTAGCTGTTTAAGAGGAACAATTTTAGAAAAGGGTAAAGTATTAAATGGTTCTGATTTTAAAAGTAAATTGTTGTACAAAGACATTGCATTTATTTTAAAGTATGGAACACTGACACCTACTGGTTTGAATGCAGATTTTAATTGGAAGTTTGTTAGTGACTCTTTAAAGGGCAGTGGGCCAAAGTGTTAGATTTTATTGTTTTAATAAAAGGTTGGATTTACTGGCTTTATGGTTGTTAATATTATTTTCTTTGCTATAGTTACAATAAATTTGTTATTTTCATGGCCACTGATCCTTTATTTCAAGTACCTAGAATTTTTAGAGAAGAGGGTGTTGATGCTACTTAGAGAACTATTGAACAACATATTTGTCAATCAACTGACCACTCAGCATATTGTGCAGCTAATACCAGAGGGGCTAAGAGATATCCAGACTATGGGAGAGACTGTTGGAGGATGAAAGGAGTAACAGAGCATCTAACCCCTTTACTTCTGTGGACAGCATTCCATTTTTCAATTCTCTCCAGAGATACAAGGTACTGTGAACAAATTAGAATGACTACTTTTTAAAGAACATTTGGTTGTTATAACCTTTCCAGTCTTCAGCAGTATTTAGAACTGGCTGTTATTCCAGGTGGGCTTAGGGCTTTCAAAAATCCATCCATGCCCTTTGATCCCACAGACAATGAAGAGAAACCATATGAGCGTAGATGGATAGCAGTCGCACATCATTGTGCCATTGAGTGGGTTGTTATTCTCATAGAGAGAGACTCTACCAAACAGTGTAAACTTGAGGAGATTTCCTCAGTTTGTTCTTCATTATCTTCCCTAATTAGTACCTCTTGTTTTTAACAGCTTTTGGGAAGTATTAATGATAAACTGCAGAGTCTCTCTAAGGAACTAATTGAGAGAAAAATAAAAAAATTATATAGAGATATTTAAGACTATAGTAATGGTACAGTCTTTAAGACCAATACCAAAAAGAACAGATGCGGGGGGGGGGGCACTTTTCTGGTGGGGAAGAAAATAGAAAACAACATGGCGTTTTTTTTTTTTTTTTTTTTTGCTTCAATGGAAACAAAACTAGCTCTACTGAGAGGGAAAATGAAGAAGCTGCTTATCCACCCTTACCTCTGGCTCAACAGCCTACTTATTTGAAAGATAATTTTTGGAACAAATGACAGAAGGGTGAATCAATGTGCAAGATAGGTAACACAGTTTCAGCAAGTAATTATTTTTTGCAAATATATGTTACATAAATTTCATTTAACCTCAGTGGCATAAATCTACTTCCTGTAATAATTCAAACAATGCTGGCAAAAATGCTCACTACTTAACTTGGGAACTCCTTTCCATATGAACTCATCTTTAATCTGACCCAATCCTAGATTTCTCCCACATGTGCAGACTCTTGCTCTCTGAGAGTCTTGAAAAATAAAAGTGTTCCTCAAAATAATAACTTGCCTTTTCTCTGCCACAAAAATAAATTAAGTGTGAAACAATCAGCATATTGACAACTGGTGAATATATTTCCAACAGGTATTAGAAGACCATCTAACCATCCTCTTCCAAATCTCAACATAAAAATCATGGTAGGCTAAATCAGAAGCTCCCCCCATTCTAAACGAGTGAGAAGAGAATACCTACATGGGTAAACCTTGCTGTGGAAGGACAGTACTCAATGAGGTATCCAAGTCCTTCAGTATTATAGGGACATTATAAAACCATATATGTTTTAGATATTATAGTATCCCTAACCAAGGATTCACAAGCATCTAATCCCAAACCCTACCCAACAGCCACATATCACCACATCCACTTTCACATTCAAACCTGTGCCCACATCTTATATAAATCTACTGTCAAGCAAACTCAAAACATGTTCTACTTCAGCTGATGACCTAATAAGCAAGTATCTTAAAATAGTGGCCAGCAGCATTATCTGTCCTGTCTCAATCCGTATAAACAGGTCAATCCAATAAACCCTCATTCTCTCTTGATGGAAAAATCATACATTATCCCTCTACATAAAGGAGGAAATTCAACAGACATCACTAACTATAGACCTACAGCAATCTTATCCGACCTCTCCAAAATGTTTAAAAAATGGATTCAAAAACAAATCCCAAGCTTTCTCCTGCAGTATGAAGTCCTGCCCTTCACACAACACAGCTTCCATTCTTCCCATAGTACGAAAACTGTACTTCTAACTTTTATAGATACTGTCAATAAAGTTAGAGATAATGGCAGTCTAGTCTGTTTCTTATCTATATACTTGCCTAAAGTCATCAATACAGTTTGCCACTAAAAATGTTGACTTCAAATTTCCTCACTAGCTCTATCACAGCACACCCTTCAATGGTTTAAAAAATACTTGTCAAATAGGTATCAGCCAGTAAAATGGCACTCCACCCTCTCTGCATACCTCCCATTCATCACCTGTCTACCACTATCCTCTATCCTTGGTCTCTGTTCTTAAACATTCTCAGCAACGCCCTCAACACATTCAAACAAAAGGCCTCTGTAATACAAGACACAGATGACTGCACTCTCATATGCATATCAAACAACCTGGTAAATCTCCAAAAAAATACTCAAGAAGCTTTAACAGCTATTGAAATATGGCTATGTAAATCAAAACTCATGCTCATCTCAAAAAAAAATAAATAAATAAATAAAAAGAATTTCCCCCAAAATCCCCCTCTCCATGAAAAAAACAAAATTTAAAATCCTCTTTCTCAGTAATATAACCCTTGACATCACTTCTCATAAAAACATTCTGGAAGATAATCTTAAATTTGACCAGCATATACAAAATTGCATACAAAACTCACCAAAAACTTGAGATGTTTTACAGAGCCAAAATCATTCTCACCAACATAACTAAAACTACATTTGTCACTACATACCTTCTCCCCTCACTAATTTATGGTGCTTCCATATTTACTAACCTCCAGGTATAAAAAAAAAACAATACTTAAATTATGATATAATAAAGTAACTGTATCTGCAACAAATATCATTTCAGAACCCACCACTGTAGAGCACTAAAAAGCCTAAACTGGTTAGAACTACCCCACCAACTAACATATATGCAACTTCTTATAACCTATAAATTTATCCAGCATCCATCTGGAAGTCCATCGCTAAATACCTTTCTACACAACTATGTTTCTACTCAGTCCTTATCCTGTGATGAAAATCTCTTCTCTGCCTATATACCTATCGGAACTGCTGGATATCATCTGTACTCATACCATGTTGCTAAGGCCTGGAGCTCTGTATGCATACCCAACAGTTCAGTACCCTCCTTGCAGTCTTTAAAAACATTCTGAAAGACTTATAGTCAAAATATGGATCTTTTCTTGCACAACGGGATAATACATCCCTTAATATTAACAAATTTGTATTCATACCCTACAACTCCTTAATCCTCAATCCTTAATCCCTCTTATTGACTCACTTACTTCATTCAATTTATTTATCTTACCACTCTATCTAAATATGCCTTAACCCTGTCTTTTCTTTCTCCCACTGCATATAAAAGTTCCTGTTTGCTTTATATAAACTATTATATTAACTTGCATTTAATTTCTTTAAGCTGGCTAAAATTCAGATAAATATTAAATCATTGTCTGATAAGCTGTATCTGTTCTTAACCAATGTTTTCACATTATGTCTGATATGGTATAAGTATTTAAAATGTAGATGTTTTGTATTATTTTTGAATATTGTAAAATTATAGTTTTAAAATGTCTTACAATACTTTGGACTTTTCTCCCCAGGCCTCTCCTGAAAATTGTCACCTACCCAGTTGGACTTTTCGAGTTATCAAATATATCAATCAATAAATAAATCCATATATGAATGTCAGACAAATTAAACATCTTTGAAAATAAATGTTTTATAGCTAACTTTGTTCTGACGGTAGAAGAAGAGAACCCAGGAAACAACAATAAGCTAAATAATGCAAGGTACAGTAGTGACACTACCTGCTTTTGTCTTCATAAGGCAAACAGTTATAGAATTCTGTAAAATGCATCAAGGCTGATCTGTAAACTTTTCTTGCACTGTAAGACCATGAACACCACAGCATGGTACTTGTTGTTCATGTCCAATCAACTATGCCTCCTCAGGGATGGGAGTGGGAATCAATGCTTCATTGTTGGCCATTTGAGTGCATCATAGTATGGTATTCTTAATTAGGATTAAGTAACTGTGTAGCAGTTATTCTTGAAGAATGCCTCTACAGGTATATGCACATAAATTAAAAGCTGATTAGTTGCATTGACTAAGAAAATACAAAGGCATTTGATAAACATGCCTACATACAGCAAAGTGTAAAGTACCTGCACATAAGAGTTAAGTATATGCAAAGGACTGTGTGAAGGCTGTAGGCTTCATATTACTTCACATGTACTCAGATAATGCAGGCAAATGTGGCAATGTGCAGTCTCGCTTGACAGACTTAAAGCAAGTGGCAGACTCTGCAGCTTTTATAATTAATATTTTAAAAAGAGGGGTTATTGCATTTTATATAGGGGTATTCTTACATGGACACTCTGCTGTCATCACTGAAGATTGGAAAGGGAGATAGGAAAGATTTTAAAAGGGTGGCACGACAAAGAGGGAAACACAGCAAAAACATATCAAGAGGGTTGTGGTGGAGGAAGTGCGGGAGGACTGGGACCATGATTTTTACAGGGAATAGACCCATATCTTTTCAAATAAGATGGTAATTTGGGTGGGGAGTAGGTAAGAAGATATAGAAGAGAGTATAGGAGAAGGAAGGAGGTGAAGAGGAGTGACCAACAACAGTCCCTAATCCATAAAGCCTCAGCCATATCGACTGCAAGATAGTGTTGCAGTAAATGACCCCAGTTTTGAAGGTCAGTGATCTGTGGTGGTGCAGTGGTCAGTGCCAACTGCAGCAGTGAGTCTTACACATACTGAAGAGAAGCTTCAATTAGCTAAGGTCATCTGTCCATGACTTGCTCCACCCCATCCTCAGCCAAGTCTTGTAGACCCTGTTCAGTGAAGCTTGCCTGTCTGCCATATGCTAGGGTTCCTAAAAGACTGCTGCTACTGCCCTGATCCTGTGAAAACTTCCTTGGATGAGCAGAAAAAGAATGTTCCCTAACTTGAGAGGTACAATACTAGGCTCTTCCTGAGGAATTTGAATTTTTGAAACTATAGCGGAAATGGGAGAAAAAGAAAGTAAAGAAGGGCAAAATAATACATAAATAAGAAAAAGAGCTGTAGAGAAAAGTAAACTCACACATACTATGCAGCACTCAATTTATTATTATAAAACATTTTTATTTTTACAACTCTTTATTGAAGTAAAACAGAATGCACAGGAACTGCTTATATATTCATGGGAAAATGATATGGGAAATGCTTATGCATACATGGGAACAATGACCTGAGAAGTATTGTTATCAAGTTTTGATCGGATTTGCGTTGTGTACTCTGTTATATTAACAGAAGTGATAATACTTGTTATATGTGTGCCTGGTATGCAATTGTTTGCAATATTGTACTGAACCTCTCTCTTTATAAATACTTGTACATATATCTAACAAAATCAGTTTATTAATTGATATATCTTCCTGTTGCAATACTATACCAAAAGCACTTTAGAACTTCAGTTAGTATAATTTCTAAATACTTATGGTTATACATATAATAAAACCAGTTAAAGACAAAATACTGCATGTATACATTGACATGTCTTTTAGATTTGGTTGAAATAATGTACAGAAAACACTGTAGGCTTCCTCTATAAATACTCCCTGTTATATAATAAAATCAGAGGAATACTGCATTTATTACATTATTCATGGTTACCTGAGGCTTTAACCAGTCTTGTGAATTTTCTACTGTATTGTGCTTTAATGTAACTAATCTGTCCATCTGCTAGGTAGTGAAGAAATAAGGCAATTGTTATTTACCAATATCTCAACTTTTTCCTTGACATGTCTGATATAACTACTAATACTGGGTAAAATCTCAATTCTCATATTGTTCTAATATTTCCAGTAATGCAAAGTATAAAAAGTAGGGCTGCATCTTCTTTCCATTTTTTACACTTTTATATATGTGTATAGCTTCTCTGCTTGGGGAAGGGATGTTGCCTGGTATCCTTCTATACACCTTCAACCTACTTTCTACTTGAAACTGCAATGGTTTGCATGCTTAAATTGCAGTTTAATGCAACAGTCAGTGAATTTTGTTCAGGCAAAAGGAGAAGCTGTATACATACAGAAAAATGTTGCAAGTGAAGGAAATTTTCATTTCCTTTCAATTCCACCTCCCTTAATCAAAACATAATATAGTTATAGTTAGATGCAGTACATACTTCAGGACAATAATGTGTGCTTTGATAGTTTTTTGCTTAATAAATGTAAGCATATAAAGGAATGGTTTTAAATGTATATAGAAGTAATGCTGTGCTTAATAAATGTAATCAAAAAATGGGATGGTTTAAAATGTATATAAAAGTAATGGAACTGGTTATTTCTCACTAAACTATATGCTGGCAGTTCCTTTGACACTGCAACCTCCACCATCCTCCCCCAACCACCACTCTGACTAGGATGTGGTGCTTGACAGAGTTTAGCCATCTTGTATGTGCACTTACTATTATGGAAGAAAGGACTATACATTTACTTTACTAAAAATGTTTTCTGGCCTACATAAACAAAACCCTTTCTTTAAAAAGCTGTCTGCATGTACTTCAAGTGCAAACTAAGTTAATACACATTGCAAATGAAATTATATGGCAAAGCAAATATTTTTGTCTATGAATACATACATTTGTATACAGGAAACAGACATCGATCCATCCATCCTCAATATCTTTTTTCCCATTTTGCCCATGAGGTATGCATGTCACTTTTGCAGTGACATTCATCTCGAGCCAAGGTTTACACCACTGGATAACTAGCCCTGCCACAGTAGTGCATTCATACCGCTCACTCATGCACAGACTCTCATTTATGGCCAATTTAGTGTCCAATATCTTTGGAATGTGGAAGGAAACTGGAGTACCTGCAGGAAACCCACATGACTGCAGGGAGGACATGCAGACTCCACAAAGAAGGCACCCCAGCTGAGAGTCAAACTGGAAAACTTCAGGCATATATATGCATATTTATATATATATTTCTTTACTCATACAAATGCATATGCATTTACTGAAACAAGTGTGCTATTACATAAACATTCCATATATTTGTATAAAGATGTAGCTCTGTGTAAAGATATGCTTATGCTTTCTTTTTTATTATTATAACATTATAGATACATATTTTCAGTTATACATATATTTCTTCTATCAAATTCCTTCAATGATGCAAACGTCCTATAGTTTATTTTTTAAACCTATGTTTAATTTGACTAAAATAAATAAGCAAATAAATAAATAAATCATACTTACTACAAAGTTCTGCCCTTCTTGACACTATGTGGTCAACCCACTAGGCCAGCTGGTTGGGCCTAAGCTTCTATAGATCATCGTACCTGTGACAATACTTGGGGCCAGAGTGGGTGATCCCTTTCAAAGATGACAGGTGTTCACCCAACTCCTGCCAAATGTTGATATATATATATATTTTTTTACTAATAACCTTTAGCACCCACCTGGATTGTATCCAGGTATGACTCACTCAAAAGGTAGGACATTATTTTGGTCTGTTTATCTGACCAGCTCAGAATGCAACTTGAAGCCTTCACAGGTGCTGCCATTGTGCATAGTGCCAGTATCGGGATGGAGAAAGTATGAGCAGGGATGTGGTCACAGGATTAGAACCATTGCCTCTGGGGTGTGACATCACCCTGACCAAACGCAATTAGTCAGCAGAGGCATTAGACCAGATATTGTTATTATTGGCAAGTTTGGTTTGACCAAAAATTATTTTTTACTTACTTTTTTTTCATAAAGATGTGCATTCACATTTTTTTTACATGGTGGATAAAAGTCATTAATAAAATCATCATTTTTTTATCTTACAGTTGCTACAGCTGCTGTTCAGTGCCTTTGCTACCTTTTTGGGGAATACTGCCTGGATGTCATGTATTCATTCCCCATGCAGTATATTATTATTATTATTATTATTATTATTATTAACAATGGGGTGCTATGTGTGTGTGTGTGTGTGTGTGTGTGTGTGTGTGTGTGTGTGTGTGTGTGTGTGTGTGTGTGTGTGTGTGTGTGTGTGTGAGGACCAACTTTTAGTAAATGTTAAGTGCTTTGAGCTGATAACGTCTGCCAGGTAATGTTAGATGGGCAGAGATTATAGTTAATTGTTGTGAAAACTCACATGCATATGACTCCATTTTGCCTTTTGTAAACATGACCAGCTTACAGACTAACTGTAGCATTCTGGAGGCTGCTGAGGAGTGCTTCAGACTGCTGCTTATCCCCCATCTTATTCATATGAACCCAAGGCCATGTTCATAATTAGCTGAGACCTAATTAGGTGCATGGTTTGCCGAACATGTTCATGTCTCACTGCAGTTCATAGAGACAAACATTAATGGGCCTAATTTGTACATAAAACTCTTAAATGACCCTGAACTTACTTGAATAAGTTTAACATTATGATATTAACTTGCAATTACTTGAGTCAGGTGACAAATTACTTAGGAAACCTCAGACTTTTTAAAGTAACAACAAATAATAAAAATATTATAATTACATATGAAACAGTTCAAAATTATATACGATTTCTGAGTTCACTTTAATTAGTGTTCTGTTTTACTCATGATAGACATAGTATAATGGCTTTAGTAACTACTGTTACACTGGCATTTGTTAATGCAAACTCATTAGAGGTGATGGTGGAAATGATTAGTGGTCACTGAAAAAATCATTTACTTTAGTATCAGTTAGTGATTGTACATACATGTTAGAAATGCAGTGATTTTATTGTGAAGTACTGAAGTGTCAAGGACGTTTTGTTGGCTCAACATGAATGTGAGCTGACTGGGAGATTTCTAAGTATCAATGTTGAGTGAAAAAAATGGCAGAATTGATTACAAGAAAGTAGTATAGGCTAGGGAAAGATGGATGATAGTGCAAACAATACTTCAACACAACTTTTCTTGACTGGGCTGAGACTTTGCATCTGGCATATAATGCAATTATTGGGTTTCTGCGGACCTAACTTTTTTTTTTTTCTTTTTTTTTTTTTGAGGATAGCAGGTATGCTTTCATTGCTCTGTTGTTCGACTGTACATAAAAAAGTTTTTTTTTTGTATATGACTGTAGCATATTTTTATGTGTACAGTACAGTAATGACACAAGGTGAAGGATTAAGGTGGAGAAAGGACAACTTCAGCAACGAGGAATACTGTAAACCCATACAAACAATTTGATAGGGCAGAAAGTCCTGTAATAAAGTTGTAATGGACATTAATGCAGTTGTTGGAAGGACTGAATATTAACACAGTGCAAGAAAAGGGCAAATGGCATGGTAGGATGAGCTAGAGCCCAGGGGAAGCAGAATTCAATTGTTCACAACAGTACTGGGGAGCCTTCCAATGCGTATACCTTTGACACAAGATGAGGAATACCTTATCTCCGTTCATGGGGATGGCTCTGACACAGAAAATGATGGTACTGGAATAATCAGAGATGGTGTGGACACTGGCTTCTACCAATGCCTACAGCAGCAGCAACAGTCAGCTTTAGAAGACTGGTTTAAAAACAATAATATATATATATATATATATATATATATATATATATATATATATATATATATATATATATACAGAGAATGGAATAATAACATGAAAATGATTACATTAAACACACTACAATTACAATTAACAGTTAAACCTTCTGCATCTGCATATAACAACAATGAAGGTAGTGTGAATTTTAAGTGAACCCCACACCTTCTTACTCAGCATACAGTACTGTATGCAGCTTCTTCATTATTGGTAATGTTTTCAAATCTTGTTTTACAGGTTCAGCCACATAAAGGAAACCCTTCCAGTCTACCAACAGGTTTGGAGGATATCAGCTGCAGAATAGCTGTTGAAGATGGTGATGATGATGATAACATTTATATTTATGAGACAGTCTCAGGAAAGTGGCATTCAGTCTGCAAGTTAAATGCAGGATCTCACACCCCATGATATATTAGTAACTCTCCAGGAAGTGACATCACAAAGTCAAGCACATGCTGACATTATACTCCAGCCTTTACAGGGAGAAAACCCATGTACCTGTACAACAAAATCTTCAAACCTAGATGAATTCATAAAGGATGATGGCAGAAATTCAGAGGTAACAGTGCACCTTTTCAAAGGGGAGCCATGTGAAAGAATTTATTATGGTTTCCATGGGAGACAAGTAAAATATTTTCTGCCAAGTAGCAAAAGTGCTGGAAAATTGTTAGGGTTCAGAGATTGCCACAGTGAGTCAGCAGGAAATGGTGTGACCTTTTTACTTTTTGTTTTAGTTTGTCAGTTGGGATATTTTGTAGACACCCTAATGTTTATGGATATCAGCTGGGTACGACACCCTTTGTTTCCAAAAGTCAAACATTCATCTTGTGCTGTGCTGATGATACCATAAGAAGACAGAAATTTGCATGTCCACATCTAGAAGGTTTGGCTTTATTGGCCTGAAGTTGTCCATAAATAGACTTAAAAGTAAAAGTAAAAGAAAAAGTCATGGACATTCAGAATTGCCCTTTAGCTGAAACACCTGATATCCTTAAAGGGTAGTTTGCATATATTCTATGATGCCTCCGATACAAGACACAGTGGGAAGTCTAGCTTTGCTAGATTTTTCTTTTTGTGTTTTAACCAGTTGTTTTTTTCTGTGACTTTTTTACTCATTGTTTTAGTTGGGGAAAAGAAGCACAACAAATTCCAGGCAGACCACATCAGCATTGATCTACACTTAGCAGAACCTCTCAGTTGAAGTTCCAGCCCCAGTCTTGCAGTACTGTCACATTAACACTTGTAGGATCACCTGCATCAAGTAGGTTGTGCCATCGAATCATCCAGCTCACATGATAGTCCCTCTACAAAATTACCTGCACCATCACCCTTGCTGTCTTCAGGATATGTGCATGATACATTTGGCATTGACTTACTGTGATTCAGGTGTGATATTTCTGTTACTTACAATATGATCTTCATGCACACACACATTTCAATGTTAGAGGACACAGGAAAATATTCAACTGTATGTTTTTCATTCCTGTAATGGTACTGCTTAAAACAAAGAAAGCTGTATCCTATATCATAAGATTGCAGTCATTAACTCCATTAATGCTGTATGCATTACCATTGTTAAACTGACAAATACCTACAACTTAAAGTGGTAATGCACAGATACTCAGGGAAAGACTATTAAAATTAGTATTCTGCCATGCAAACAAACACTACTGCCATTTCATCCCCACCACAGCACATCGGATTACTTGTTTTGTCTCTCAGATCACAAATTATTGTGTGTGATACAAATAAATAATTTGATGTGCAGTACCTTGACAGCCAGCATAGTTCAAACTGAGGAAACACTGCATAATATTAAAAAATATATATGTGATATGTTTTCATTCACTTGCAATGTATGAGCTCATACTGAATACTGAAGTAACACCTTTTACTAACTGTACCAGCTGATGACATTCAGTACTTGCATAGTTTGGTACACCACCTCGGTTGAATTTATTGTGCAAAGCAGTTTAAAATGTGATTATTTATTACAGGATGAGTTATGACATCAATGAACAGGAGTCAGTGAGCATTCAGGCATGACTTTTACCAACAATAGTATGAGAACCCATTATGAAATTAAAACAAATGTTATTTAAAGATGAGAAGGAATGTCAGATAAACAGTGACTGAAGACCATACACCACACAGCATAGCCCACAGGTATCACTGCATGCATCAGTTTTTCTCTATATGTTTCTACAGGAAAGGAAACACTAACATGAATGCCATGGTCCATAGTTCTGGACTAGATACTGACTATTTACCTGCAAAGCCACATGACATGCATGAGCCTGTCACACGGGGTCCTTTACTACTGCTGCCAGCTGGACATCGTTAGTTATTTGCAGGATTGGAACTAGGGGTTGCAATGGCAGCATGACTCAATGCACCACTAGATCAGTGCACGATCATGTTATGCTGAATGCAACATACACTAAACATCCTTTATGCAGTAGCTGGTTCATACTGAAGAACAACCCCAGACTCATTCAGGCACCTAAAAATAACTCTTCAAGAGACAAAAGACCCTCTCAATGACAACATACATGTTGAACAGAGCTGTATTGAAGTTCTTTTCTGCATATCAACTTGGACTTCACACTGATAACATGAACCATGGCACTAGTGGATATCTAGCATCACATAAAAGAACTAAAAAAAAGCATACAGAAAGAAGGGGAGGGAAAAACAAAGAAAAAGTGCTTTAGTATTCTGCAATCACTTTCACTGTGAATAACTACTTAAATGAAAGAAAAAAATATTATTCCCCCTCTCAACAAGATAATTACTGAGCATCCTACCTCTTAGGAAGAGGTGGTAGAGTGAGCTTGTGTGCCAGATATGGGAATCATGTGCACTGCCAGGATGCTGGGCAGGGATATTGGTGATGCATCACACACTACCTGGCATCTGATGGAATGGAAGCCCTTCCTATTGCTGTACCACTCCCCTATGGACCAGAAGAGGTCTTAATTGCAACATGGATGCAATCTATTGCACTGAGTACCTCAGAGGAAAATGCCACCTCATAAAAGGCAGCCATAGTCTGGGATCAATTCAAAGTTTACACTGGGAAATAGAACTACAGATCCACATGTGCCAAGAGTACATCCTGTAACTGCCAGAGTATCCTGGAGGTGGAAGTCTCTGAGATACCCAATGTGTCCCCAGTTTTCTTCTGGAAATTCCCTGTGGTAAATATAATGAACAGGGCTATTCATACCTCAGTGTCCACATGGATAGTAGGTCCATGCATCCCTCTACCAGTGCCACTGTAAGAACCATACATATTCACTAAGACCCTTACAGTATCCCTGCCCACTCTAAACCTATCAATTATCTCCCGATTGTCAACATTATAATTACTACTCCTCTGCCTATATCTCCTCCTTCTCAGCCAGAGAGCACTACTGGACACAAGTGGTTTTGGCCCAGGCAAAACAAGTGACTCACTCTGCGAAATAGTAAGGGTAGCTGCAAGCAAAAGTATCATCACTGATTGCAAAGTAGCTGGAAAAGTTGTGATTCTGCCTACCATAACAAATCTGCAGCTGGTACAAACGTTTGACTATGAATCACAAGAAGACAGGGGAAGGCTTCAGCAACATACTGTATGTTGGTTTACATCATTTCTCAGTTGCATCTCATTATGACTTCATTTGTTTACTCTTATTCATAGCCATTGAGTATTATCAATAGTGGCCTCTTTGAACTGTGGCTTTTTGCTGCTGTCATTCGTGGACAAAGCAGACAGCTGTTTTGCTTTAATTTAATGACTATGAATATTACTTTTAATATATGCAAGTATGATAAAGAATTAGCAAAGGCACCGCGCTTGCCAGGCATATGTTCTACAGAGAATGAAAGGTTTATATGCAAGCTAAGCAAGACCAGCAAACATAAAACGGAATTAACCCATAGTGATCTGGAAGATTTTTTTTATTTAAACATAGGTCCATAGATTCATAGGTGTTTACTAGGCTAATAACCTCAAGGGCCTTTTTAAGCCTAGCCATGCATCCAAAATCTCTCACAAGTTCTGATACCCTTGATAAGTGTAAGCATGTGACTGGGAGATGAACCATCTACAGATTACCTGTTTGCATTAGAGATGTAGGTGACAAGCCAGGGATGATCTTCTGGCTTCCCATCCAATTGTCCAAGTTGCAACTGAATTGGGTTAGGGAGAAACTCTGCATCACATGGATGAGGACCCTGTTCCATCGATGGGGTAGTGTCTGGGATGCATACCTATCTCTCCAGCAGGTCCTATCTATATCACAAGCAAGGTTTAAGTCTTTAGAATGGGTAATTGTGGCATGGTTTGTTTTGTGGATATGCAAGGAGGTCCATTCGCAAATGCATCATTGTCTAACCTTGACATCTCCTTTTTTTAAGCTGCTTCTGCTGCCCAAATACAGCAACTCAGATTTACATTACCTTTTAAATGTGATATGCTTCTTCTTGTCCTCTACACAGAACTAAGAACAGGGGACTGAAAACTACTGACAACTGAAATCAGCTGCCATACCAAAATCAATTGTTGCATCCATGAATCACCTCAGTACATAATTGAACACTATGTCCTCTTACCAAAATGAATGACTATTAAAATTCACAAGAAAGGTGGACCGTAATTGTAATTTTTTTTTACCTTCCTGCCCATCCTGACTTTGTGATGACTTTTGGCATCACCTCACAAAAGGCTGGCCAATGACCATCCCAGAAAAATGGTTTTACAAGAAAAGATCAGCAAGCCTACCTGCTCCATTAATTGGCTAATTGAAATGTTCTTGGAGGATAAGAAATCCTGTTCAATAGATAAAATCTTCTTTGGCAAATGAAAGGAGGAAACAGAAGCATGCATTTCATTCTTTAAGAATGTGATTATTTTTGAAGAGCATTCAGTCTTGCTATGTGACAATGGGAGTCCAAAATGTTTGCAAACATCCAAGAATGCCTGAAGACTGTCTCTAGTCCCAGCTTCTCCCTTCCCAATAAAAAACATCCAAATAACAAACCCCCCTTTACTTCCAGCACTATAGTAGATGTGAACTTGCATGCTTAAATGCAGTGCAAACCACAAAAAAAGACAAATAGGTTTTGGTCCTTTGGACAAATAGGAAGAAGCCAAAATGTGATTTATGTGTCAGTTTTGGCTAACCAAGGTTTTTTGAAATTACAGATCACTCATATGAGGTCATCAAGTGAAGAATAGTAGACTTGTGAGTCTACTCTGTTAAGTCTTTCATTAACCACATATCTCTTGAGGAAAGATAAATGATGCATTAACCCAAACTCTCCTTCTTTTTTCTTGGGCACTATCCCAACTAAATTACTCAGATGGTGTTACCTTGAATGATCCAATTATTCTTCAGTTTTCAATATCCTTAATTAATAAACTCTTAACTAAGTGCTACTTACTATTTATAGATTTCAAATTCTTACAGAAGTCTGAGTTAGCATGAACTTTAGACTTAATTGAAAAAAACAGTCTGAAACAAGTTTGCAGTTCAACTGCATCTTGCTTTTTATGTTACGCTTACATTAAAACAAGTAATACGTCCAGCCTTATACGTATATGTTTCCATGATAGCTAAGTGTATGGTTCAATGATGGCGTATCTGAATCTACAAAAACATTATTTTTATCGAAACCCTGAGTAAATCATTGACTCTCTTCACTTGTGTATCATCAAAATCATCACAATATGTTGATAAATTTGCTAGGAAACTATCCTTACCTTCCTTAAACCAACAATTGCTTGCAAGATGCCTACCCCTTACATGTTACATGCACACACACACACACACACACATATATATATATATATATATATATATATATATATATATATATATATATATATATATATATATATATATGTATGTGTGTGTGTGTGTGTGTGTGTGTGTGTGTGTGTGTGCATAATGTGATGATATGGGCAAGTGCCAGCATAGCAAGCTGGAGTTTTGTAAAGAATGATATGTTCTTTTAATATCAAACTGATTTATACAAGATGCTTGTGTTACAAATGTATTCGAACTGTATGTCATTTGTACATCTGAAGCTTATGCTGAAAATGTATTTGCGAGCTTTGCTTGCATTGAACTATATCAGTGCACCCTGCTGAAATAAAGAGAAATGCACATGTATTATTGTAGCTGAATTAAATGCATATGTTTTAAAGGAGGATACTGGCACAACAGAGGTTAACTTTAAAAAATATAAGGGAAATGTAAATGAGCTGTTAAAGCATTAAAAAGCACACTCACGATGCTGAATAGGAACAGAGATGCTGGGTCTGGGGGAAGATCCTTTGTCAATTAGCTCAGAGAAAAGATGGGAGGCCCCAGGCACTGCCATAAACATTTGGATGTATATTGTGACTGTCTGTGCTAACTTCATGTCTCAGCTTCAAAGGGAAATACTGTGAGAATCTAAAGTCAGGTTACCAGATGAGGCCATTCTGTGAGCCCTCTTGGAAATTATATTTTATATATTACAAAGAAAAATCTCTGAGTATTGAGTATTTTGTTTGGGAAGCCTGACTAAAAAGACCCTCACCCACAGCATCTTGCCTTGCTGTATTAACTTAACTAGGGAACAGTAAAATTCTTTTAGATTCTATCAGGAATATAGCAAAGCTTAGTTTAGATACTGTTTTTCATTATTTGTCTGAGTCAGTCCATCAATGTTCTTTTCAGTATGTTCTGTTATCTGAACTGTGTGGTTTACTGTGAATATATATTCAGTATTTTCTTGTCCTTTTATTATTCATTATTAAACATATTTAAAACTTTTATTTGGTTTGTCCTTTTAGAAAGTATCTAAGCTTGGAGAGTGCTTATATTTATTTTGGGACACTGCGTATGCCACTCTAGAAGGCCTGGCTGTCTTGGTGAACTACTACAATTTGTATTAGTATTAATATTACACAGTATAATTGGATGCCCTTTTAAGAGGCTTATAGTAACTGATTAGGTGGCAGTGATAACTACCTTATAGTCTGGGCAAAGTTTGCAGAGTGGGTAATCTGTACCAGTCTTTCCCAGGTGTGTGTGTGTGTGTGTGTGTGTGTGTGTGTGTGTGTGTGTGTGTGTGTGTGTGTGTGTGTGTGTGTGTGTGTGTGTGTGTGTGTGTGTGTGTGTGTGTGTGTGTGTGTGTGTGTGTGTGTGTGTGTGTGTGTGTGTGTGTGTGTGTGTGTGTGTGTGTGTGTGTGTGTGTGTGTGAAAAAATGAAATCTTAAAGAGTGTATGTGTCAGCTATTTGGGCAGGGACATGAAGCACTGGATTTACAGAGAGGGTAACCACAGCAAGCCAGGAAGCAATGAGCAAAGTCACAGCACAATTCCACAGAAAATACATTTATTCACTACAAACAATTCATTAAGCACTTTCGTTTAAGTGTATATTGAATTTTATCAGAACAATTAAGTCAATCTCAGCTTAGGGGGGGTCATTTGGGTAAGAATTAGAATTTTAAATCTCTGGTCTTTAAGTGTTCAGTCTTTGCTGGTCATGTGATTTTTTGAAATTGTATAATTACTAAGTTTAGACTGACTTAATTGTTCTGATGATGTTCAGTATACACTTGAATGAAAGCACTTAATGAATTGTTTGTGGTGAATAAATGTATTTTCTGTGGAATTGTGCTGTGGCTTCGTTCATTGCTTCCTGGCTTGTTGTGGTTACTGATCTGGAACTCTTTTGGATTCTGGTTTACAGAGAAGGTGATAAAGGACTTGGCTTGAATGCTCGGCTGAGGACCTAACCCTAGAGCTGTACCAGTGGGAAGTCTTATTGGAGACCTGGAAGGAGACAGATAAAGAGACATCCAGACCCTGGTCTGAGTGTGTTCCCTGTCTGCTCCTAAGGGAAACTGTACAGGATGCAAAGAGGTCTGCATACGGAAGTAATGAGTGTACCATTTGTATTCCAAGTGCACGTCCCTCTCCAGTGTCTGTGATGAGGATTCAGACTGCTTGATTACTGTTCCAGGGTGGGGATGACACATATTGGCAGCCATCACATATTGGTAGCAGTGGTGGGCATCACACACACACACATTTATGGATATATATATATATATATATATATATATATATATATATATATATATATATATATATACACACACACACACACACACACACACACACACACATATATATATATATATATATATATATATATATATATATATATATATATATATACCGAAGGCATTTATAAGCCTAGCCAGAATGTGTTGGCTTTTGCCGGCCCCCTTAGATTAGATCTTTGTGCCTCTGTCCAGCACAGCCACTGAAGTGATCCCTGAAGTAAACTTTCTGTTTCCCATTCACTCATCAAGGTTTCATTTGAAGGGTGTTAGCGAGGAGCTCTGCCTAATGTAGATTGGGATCTTGTTCCAAAGCATGGGAAGTGTCTGGGACAGGAATCTATCCCTCCAGCACGTCCTATTTATTGTTGTGGTGAGGTTTAGATCCCTAGAGCATGTGGCTCGCGGAGATAATTTTTTCTTTAGGTGGAGCATGTCCATCAATTCTGGATTGGACATGGCCTTGTATGTCAGGCAGAGATCACCTCTGAGTAGGCGGTATGCAACTGAGTACAGCTGTAATTTCTTCAGTCAAGCTGCATAGGGCATCTGTTTGAGGCCAGTGATCCTCTTGGTGAGGTCCTTCTGTGGTCTTTCCAGCTGTTGCAGGTGTCTTGTAAGGTACATCCCAAATGGGGCATTGTACTCTATGATGGGTCTGATGAGTGATGAGTAGAGGGGCACAATGACCTCTTTTGATCTGGATGTGAACCCTTTTGTGATTAGGTGGGCCACGTAGAAGGATTTTCTAACCACTTTGGCAATGTGATTATCAATGGTGAGATTACTATCTACTTGGGTCCCCAGATCCCTTATTACGTCTTCTGTATTTAGGGGACTACCACCTATGTGGTAGTGTGTGGGTACTTTGTTTTTTTCCAAAGGGGATGACTATGCACTTTTTGGCATTTAGCTTGAGGCCATGATTTTGACACCAGGTATCTGTCTCAGGGAGACTCTTTTGGAGGATGTCTGTGTCAGCTGGAGAGTCAATTATAGCCCCTAGTTTGCAGTCATCTGTGAACTTGGTCAGCCATAGTCCTCCTGTGCTTGCCTGTACCTCTGAGAAGTATATGCCGAACAGGAGGGGTCCTGGGACTGAGCCCTGGGAATGCCACTTGCAACCGGTTTAGAGTCAGACCTAGCTCCTGCAATTCTCACCATGTGGGTTCTGTCCATGAGCCAGTTGGCAACCCATCTTGTGACGTAGGGGTTTATGTTCAGGCTGGTGAGCTTGTCCATAATACCAGAATGGGGAATGGTATCTAAGGCCTTTGCGAGGTCTAGGTAGGCTGTGTGTATCACCTTTCCCTCATTTATAGCCTTGGTAATTGTCTCAAAGAAGTCCACAAGCTTTAGGAGGCATGATCTGCCCTTAACAAAGCAAAACTGGGTAGGGTCCAGTGTTTGAAGGTTCCCAGAGTCTTTGTTAATGAGTTCAATGATGATGTGCTCCATAGCCTTGCAGACCAAGCTAGTCAGGCTTATAGGGCAATAGTTCCCAGGGTCTGTTGTGGCTCCACCTTTGTGGAGCAGAATAACCATTGCTGTGCACCACTCTTTGGGTAGATAGCCTGTGGAGAGGCTTAGTTTGAACAGTGTGCTTAGGTGAGGAATTAGTTCGTCTTTGAGCTCATGTAGGACAAAGCCTAGGACACCATCCAGTCCCATTGATGCTGTGTTTTTGGCTTTGGAGAGGTCTGTTTTAACCTGAGTGTCTGTGATTTCAGGGACTCTACATTCTTCTGGTATGGTTATGGGCCCTTTTGGGGTGGGGGGTGAAGTTTGCGCTAAACCTGTCTGCCAGGATGTTGGCGATATGAGTCGGTTCAGTGTATTTTGTGCCATTCTGCACTAGCTCTGAGCAGATCTGAGCATTGCCATTTAGATTCTTGACATAGCTAAATAATGCCTTGTAGTTATCTTTGGAGTCCTTGGCAATTTTTCTTTCAAAGCTCGCCTTAGATGATTTTATGAGGGATCGTAGTTTCTTGCTGATACTGATCAGGGATGTCTTCCCTTCTTGGGATTTTACTCTTTTCTGTGCTAGTTTCCTCCTTCTGTTGTATAGCTTGTTTATAGCAGTAGTCCACCAGACTGGTTTCCTTTTCTTGGTGGAGTGAGTCTTGGTTTTGCTTGGGATGGCATGATCCATGCTTTCCTGTAGGTGCCCGTAGAATGCATTAGTAAAGGATTTTGCAGCTTGGACAGCATTATCCTTCAGCATGGGGGCTTTGAAACTTTCCACCTTGGTCTTAAATAACGTGAAGTTTGCTTTTGAAAAGTTTTTCACGGTGGTTTTCTTGTCCCGGGGTGGGGGCGGAATGTGGATATCCAAAGTGATTTGTTTATGGTCAGATCTAACCAGCGAGGGTTTGACCTCCAGTGTGGAACACCGGTCACCCATGTTAGTTATGACCAGGTCCAATATGTTGTCACCTCTGGTGGGAGTGTTGACCAGTTGAACCAGGGCAATTGAGTTTATAAATTCAAGGAAATGTTGGGCAAGGGAGTTAGTACTTGAGTAGCTCTCCCAGTTAATGCTTGGGTAATTGAAATCACCCAATATTAGGGTGTATGGTAGGACCTTTATGTTTCACAGTGTTTCCAGAAACACATAATGGGGGTCCTGGGACATGGTGGGTGATCTGTAGCAAGCTACAATTTGAATTGCAGTTTTGCCCATTGTTAGTTGCACGTGGATGATCTCTGAAGCATCGTGCTGTGCCACTAATCTGGAGGTGTGGGTATACTTGATGAATATGGATACGCCCCCCTCCTTTTGTATTTCAGTTTGGGTTCTGTGGCTGAAATGTATGGTATGAGTTGTAGCCTGGTAGTGCTGGGGTGCTCTCTGGAGCCTTAAACTAGGTTTCTGTTACTGCACATATATCGATATTCTCCATACTGAGGAGTGCCTTGAGTGCATGCATTTTGAAGTTAAGACTTCTGGCATTGACTAGCATTACCCTCAGTTTTTTGTTACTTGTGCTATTTACGGCAGTGGGTTTGTCTTTTGAGCCTTGCCTAAAAAAAGGCACTATGGAGGTGGTAAGAGCCTTGGCCAATATTCAAAAGCCTAAGGGTGACAGGTGCAAGCTGTCTCTAGTGAAGCAGCGTGGCTTGTCGAGAATGTCATCCCAGGCAGACAGACACTGGATTCCCTTTGAATGACAGCAGAAACTTAGCAAAATGTTGAAATTGAGAATTTTTTCTTTATACCGTGGTATTATTCTTGGTGAGGTCAGAATGCTACTCAGGGTCAGGGTCATACCGGCCTAGGCTACGTAATCAGACAGCTCTTCCCTGTCTCTTTTCATGTAGTCCAGAGAGGTACAGCTCAGGTCATTCACACCAACATGGACAACGAGAGAGTCATATTTGTACTTGTTCTGGAGTGACCTTAGTGCTTGTGTTATGTGGCGGATCCTGGCGCCTGACAGGCAGCTAACAGTAACCTTCTCCTTATTCAGCCTAGTGAGTGGGACATCAGTGTGCCTGACTATAGAGTCACCTATTACTAGTATGTTGGGTATGTTATTTTGTCTTAAGGGCTGTAATTGCATGGAACACTGGTTTTGTCAAGTATGTGTTTCATGGTTTGTGTTGGGGGTGGTGGTTGCTTGGATGTTTGCTTTAGAGGTCTCTATTGGTTTTGCAGATTTTTATTTAGAGCCTCCAAGTATGTTTTCATGTATTTATGTGTGTTTTTTTCCAGTGCTGCTTTAATGGGTTTATGTGTGACTGGTGGTGTGATGCAAGTATTTCCCTTCTCCTCTTGACTGGGTTGAGAGAGAGCTTAGCCTCCAGTTTGGCTGTATAATTGCATCTCTCGCATGTGTTAATGTTTGGTGGTAGGAGGAGGTTGTTGTCTGTGTACATGAGGCAGTTGTAACATTGCCTCAAAATGCCTAGATTCACCATTTGGACTGGAGAGTACACCTGAAACTGCCCTTTGGACATGCCTGGATAGATACAGTGAACTGTTTTACTGGATGGCTGGTAAGGTCGAATAGAGAGCCTTGTCCTTCTGTACAGTACAAGAAGGTCTAGTGCTAGGGTTTATAAGTGCTTGCTATAAGTTTTGAGAAAGTGCCAAGCTGAGAAATGAATGGTTTGAGTGCATAAGTTGAAAGTTTGTCTACTTCCAAGGGAAAAATTGAAGAGGAGACTTTGTGGAGCAGGGGTTAGTTTTACACACAATTAGGAAACAGAAAAAAATGAAAATACAGTACTTTTAAAGCTGCAAGTTTGTACATAACAGAATACTAAAATGCTTCAGCTTCTAATGCAGATGTTTCTCGCCAAGCAAGTCTCTCAAGAGTTGAGCACAAAATGATTTCTCAAACTTTGTGGCTAGCACTTAAAGTACAGAGGAATCCCTCTAGGCTATTAAATATCAGATAACAAAGAAGTGATAACACCACCCCCACTATAGCAAACAGACACAGAGCACACTGTTCAGAAACACACATTTAGGAAACAGAAAAAATGAAAATACAGTACTTTTAAAACTGTAAGTTTGTACTTAACAGAATATTAAATGCACTACTGCAAGTTTAACTTAGCTTCAGCTTCTAATGCAGATGTTTGTAGCCAAGCAAGTCTCTCAGGAGTTGAGCATTTTATATATATATATATATATATATATATATATATATATATATATATATATATATATATATATATATATATATATATATATATATATATATATAGGTCCTAGTTACATCACCAAAATTCCACTACACCGAAATACAAATCACCGAGACCAAAAGTCCGAAAGACCAGAATAAAGAAAGAACACTATGCCAAAACACACACCTAAACAATACATACAAGCAAAAAACAACAAAGCAGCATAGCCTAAAACATTTTTGTAGCACCCCCTGGCCCCCACACCCCCTGTTAGTTATATATACCATCTTCAAGATTGCACTACAGTGATAGAAAGGCTATGTTTTCCGATCATCACTGTACTGCAATCTCCATTTAAAAGTATGGACGCTGTAGAACTGTCAAAACAGTATGTTGTACCATAAGGTACACAAGCACTACATACAGTAAATGAAAGCTTTGTCTTACCTCTTTCACTTAAATGAACTTCAGCATAGTGCTCTTTTGTTATTCTGGTCTTTCAGACTTTTGGTCTCCATGATTTGTATTTCGATGTACTGGAATTTCGGCCATGTTACTAGGACCCGTATATATGTATATATGTATATATATATATATATATATATATATATATATATATATATATATATATATATATATATATATATACATAGAGAGAGAGAGAGAGAGAGATTTGCATATATCCCATGTGCCTCTGATTCAAGAGGTTTAGGAGGTCACTCATTGGAAGTTCCTTAGCTGGAGTTTTCATTTAGTTTTTACTGATTTGTTTGTGTGATCTTCTCACTCATTATTTTAGTTTGTTATATGGGATATTTTGCAATTACGCTAATGAGAATGGACATCAGCTGGGTATAACAGCCCTGTGTTTTTTAAGCTTAATCACACACTCAGCTTGTGCTGTGCTGATCGGTTTGGTTTATTGGCCTGAAATTGTCTAATCAAAATGGTGAAACGTGGTGCTCATAAGGGTCATTTGCATATATCCCATGTGCCTAAGATGCATGAGGTTTGGGGGGTCATTCATTGGAAGTTCCAGCTTGGCTGGAGTTTTTAATTAGTTTTTACTGATTTTTTTTGTGTGACTTTCTCACTCATTGCTTTAATACATTGCAGAATGGGAAATTTGCTATTTCCCTTAATGTAGTGCGATCTTGGAGTTGGTATATTTAATTAGCAGGGAGTGTGGGGGTGCAGAGGGGGCTTGCCACCCCTGCAAAAAACAAAGTAAAAATAATTCCCCTGGATTCACAAAGCTAAAATTTCTGTGCAGGAGCAGTGTAGCTGCTCCTGCACAGAATATGGCCACCGAGCGAGCCAGGAAAATGCTGTTTTGACATGCACCAGCCTTCCTACACTGTTCCTGAATGGAAAGCCCTGCGGTATGCTAATCAGCTCATTTGTTGATGAAAACCATGCAAATTAGCTGAATTAGTGATTTTGGAAGTAGGCAGGTCTCCGTGTAAGAACAGTGTAGGGTGTAGAAATGTATTCTGCTACTAGCCAAATACATTTCTTCAAAATAGAAAATGGAGGCATGACAGCCTCAAAGAAAGCATATACTCCCTTAATTAGGCATGCCAGTGGCCAAATATATGGCCATTGGCATGTAAAATGTAATACAATGTATAAAATAAAAGTTTTTTTTTTTTTTTTTTTTGCCTGATCTCGGATGTTTAAGCTCGGGGCAGCGTCGTGCAAATGAGATCATGGGGAAAATAAAAAAAATGAAAATCCACAAATAAATGTGAAATCTGCATTTTGCCATTATAGTCAATGACATGCAGAATGAAAACAATACTAGGGAATAATGGTTGCTAAGTGGAAAGGCTCAGTGTAAGTGTGGAAACTCAGGAGTAAGGCAGTGGTGTATGCAAATGAGGGGAATTATACTGAATTATACTGAATCACATATTTCTTCTAAGTGTCAGACTCACCTAATCGTGTAGATGCTCCAACACCATGGTGTAGACAGAAGGAGCAACTAACATGAAAAGGGTGTGTCATGATTGCTGTAAGCACATTGGAGCTCAGTGGCCCTATATTTCCCCTTAGCTAAGTACAGGTAAGTCAAGGGGTGCGTCCGAGCCTGTATTTCCCTATTCCATGAAATGCAGAGCGTGTTCACATCTAGAAAGGGCTAGTTCTGCCTACAACTGTTTACTGTAACTAAACATGTGTATACAGCATGCACCAGGTCTAAAACAAAAAAAACCACAGGGGACAGCAGAATTGTTGACATTTGAGCATCGGGAATGTGTGGCGCACATCAGGGCTTAAACAGGGAGGAAATGGGAAAGGGAACCTGCAGAAGGAAGGCAATCAAGGAGAACAAGCATAGCTGGCAGGTGGAATGTATCCAAATCAGCCAACTACACAGGCAGCAGCCCAGCACACTACTATAAACTATGCAAACACCTTTCAGTCTGTTTTTTCCCACTAACTCTACACCACTGGTGTACACATTCGGGGGAATTTTAAACTGACAAATCTAACAAAACATGTTAAGGGATGCTGAAGCACTGATCTATCAGCATGTGCCAGAGACTGAAGGTGGTGAGGAGGAAAATGCTGACAACTAACTCAGATTGAGGAGGAGGAGAAGAGTGTCCAGACCCAGGGTAACCTAGTGATACAGGGTGGACAGCGACATACTTCAGCAACTTGTTGAGCTGTGCCAGCCTTGCCTCAGAGCCAGAATAAACAGAGGGGAACCCATCCCAGTGAATACCAAGATATGTGTAGCCTATAGAATAATAACTACAGGTACTTTCCAAAGACCAACTGAGGATATCATGGGGGTCTCACAGGCATCTGTGTCCAAGATACTCCACCAGTTCCTGAATGCCATGCAACCACATGCTGCTGAGCACTTTTATTTCCCTAGAACCCGAGAGGAGAGGACCAGCAATATGCATTGCTTCCACCATGTAGCAGACTACCCAGAGGTACTGGGTGTAATAATCTGCACACACATCCACATAAATGCACCACCTGGTGAACGGGGTAGGGTCTACATAAACTGCAAGGGCTTCCCCTCCATCAACTGCCAGTTCATGTGTGATGCCCAGGGCATTATCATGAATGTGTGTGCTGGCAGCCCTGGAAACTATCACGACTCCCACATCTGGCATTTGTCACAGCTGTACTGGACATTTGTCAGTGGGGACATCTCATATGGCCAGCTGGTGACGGACGCTGGTTAGGCACTGGAGCCATGGCTGATGACACCCATCAGAAATGCACTCACACCCACACAAAAATATCATAATGAGGCACACACACAAAAAACAGGATCATTATAGAGTGTGTGTTTGGGATGCTCAAGTCATGGTTCTGCTGCCTTGCCAAATCCGGTGGAACCTTACAGTATTCTCTAGCCATATGTGCACACATGTTCATAGTATGTGTCATGCTACACAATATGATCCTGCAGAAACAGCTCCAGCAGGAGTAAAATGGAGAAGGGTCACACAGCCCTCCACCATTGCCAAGGCTTCCACAGGCACAGAATCACTCGGAGGAGGAACATCCTGAGCCTGCTGCTGTAGGCAGATGGAAGTATGCCCAGTATGTCCTGGCCTTGGCAAAGAGGCAACACATAGTACATACACTGACACTGTAGGGCCCCAGGGACTGATCTCTCTCTCTCTTTCTGACTCACGCACACAGTAAAATGGATGCCAAACATCATACCACCTATACCTGACCATGTATAGGCAGTGCAGTACCACCCTAGTTGACAAATACCACTGCAGTATATGTGGTGAGCCAAGTAACTGGGAGGGTTATAGATCACATGCATGGATGTCAAAGTGGGGTTCCCATACCCACCCCCAACTCCACATAGCAGATCAGCTGTAGAAAACCATACAGAAATGCCTGGCAAAGACCGACACATGGTGACATCCATGAAATCTCCACCCACAGACTTTTACACAGTGATATCACAGCAGGTCTGGCAGTGGCAGTATGGCTTTGAGAGGTAAGAAGTCTGAAACTACAAATGTCCAGGCCAGAACAATCTGACCTGTGGTTGATACTGTTATGCCTGTAGTCTGAAAGATAGGGCACACCACTATGCTAAATGGGGCCAAAATGTTCAGCAAATATCAGCACAGTCTGTGCAGTTGTGTATCATGCACAGTTGTGTCACCCCCCCGCCATAGTTCCATAATAATGCAGTAACATGTTCCTAGCCTTAAGCAGCATCCAGCTGTCACCCAGACTGATGGCACAATAATAACAGAAAGCAATTGTCAGTAATACCCACAGTCAACTTACTGGTGCCATCCCAGGGGTGTCTCCTGCCGGCAGCCTGGGAACATATGATCATCAGAATGTACTGCCTTGCTATAGATGGCCTGCATCTGTCACACCTGGCCTACAGGCCTCTGGCAAATGCCTATGCCTCACCTACAGTGCCCTATTAGAGAGTGTCATGGGGCCCATAACACCAACATAACACAGTCCACAAAATGCAAAGAAAGGCCATGTTGATAACTGCTAGGAGCAAACCTGCTAGCCTCAGGGAGACAGAAATCTGAACAAAGCCATGAATAATGGGGTGATGAAGGTCCAAAGAGAAGGACACCTGTGAAACACTGCTCTAATAACGTTATAAAATTGACGGAATGATTTGTATTAGCATGGAATGTCTTATGGGTAGAAGTCTGAAACTGCAATATCAACTGTCAGTAATATCTGACTTTAATCCTGAGTGACTGGCAAAACACTTTTGCTTGAAAACCACACCTGTTTGGGTAACCAACAAGATATATGAGTCATGTGGATATTCTGTGATCCTCTGTACAGTCGACAGTCAGGGCTAGGAGTTTCAACATGGGAATGCACTCACTGCAGGCAGGCCTAACCCTGACAGATGGTGACATGTCTGCACCCACAGAACTTTGGGCCACAGCCATGGGGAATAGCACACCCCTCCCTGATCACTCATCCAACACAACATCCTGCACCCAACATGTGGTCATCCAAGTAAAGTGAGGTGGGCCATACATATATGTGTGACAAACACACACCTCCAGGCTGGTCAAACAGTCTGACACACACAAGACCATTCAAGTGCAGTCAACCATTACAGAGAACTCAATGCAAAGTACTGGTAGCTATAGGCAAACATATCCTATCCCCTACAAATATGTCTGGAGTCTGCCTGTCACCCTGAACTTGTCTGACTTACATTACCCAACTGTGGACTGGAAATGAGACCAGGCTAGAACATAAATGCACAGACATTCCACCATTGTAATATGTCACCAAGGTGCTGGACCATTTCAGTTAATTGCTTGTAGGCACATCTCTCAACAGGCTGGATTGTGCAAGAATGCTTAGCCTTTGGCCCATAAACATGGTGTGTGCATCATCCATCCTGTATTCCACTGGTAAATCACTTTGCTGATCTGAGGAGTTATGTTACGAGGTACTGAAACAATACATGACAGTATCAAATGGCATATATGACAGATGTCTGCTAAAACAAGCCCTGTAACCCTAGCAACCCATACACTACTGAGAGAGATTGTCACAATCACTGTATGGCCCATTGTCCCCACATGTTGATAGGCTATCTCCCGATATCCTGCACCAACAGGTTGGGAGGTATGGCTGTAGCACAAAACAAACCAGACTGGAGTACAACAATCCCTGGAATTGAGTCCCACATGTACTATAGAAGGACACACTGGGCATGCTCATACAGGATCTATGAATGAACAAGCCTTCCCCACCAAGTGCACTTCCCATTGCCCCACCTTAGCAATCCTAAAGATGTCTGTCACCATAGAATTCACTTTTGTCAGGCCCAGCCTCAAAAGCTCTGTGGCAAGTACAATAACTGCATAGCACTATAGTACAAATAACTAGTTACGTAGGAGTTCTAATCTCAATCCTGGCAAATGTACAACTGTCTGTGTGTGTGTGTGTGTGTGTGTGTGTGTGTGTGTGTGTGTGTGTGTGTGTGTGTGTGTGTGTGTGTGTGTGTGTGTGAACTAAAACATTTTGGGTCCATTCATACCCAGTACACTTCCCCTTTCCCTACTTTAGTAGTCCTGCAGATATCAGTCATCTTAAAAGTTCCTTCCATCACACCTCAGCCCCATAAGCTCTGAGGCGCATGCGATAATTGCTTAACATGATAGTATAAATAACTAGTTAGGTAGGAATTATAATCTCAGTCTTGGCAAATATAAAAGTGTGTGTGTGTGTGTGTGTGTGTGTGTGTGTGTGTGTGTGTGTGTGTGTGTGTGTGTGTGTGTGTGTGTGTGTGTGTGTGTGTGTGTGTGTGTGTGTTTACAACTAAAAGCTTTATGGTCCATTCAAATGCAGTACACTTCTCCTTTCCCTTCTTTAGCGGTCCTGCAGATATCAGTCATCTTAGAAGTGCCTTCTGTCAAGCCTCAGCCCCATAAGCTCTGTGGCACATGCACTACCTGCACAACACGATAGTACAAATAACGAGTTAGATAGCTGTTCTAATCACAGTCCTGGCAAATGTGTGAGTGTGTGTGCACCGAAAAGCTTTTGGGCCAATTCAAACCCAGTACACTTCTCCTTTCCCTACTTTAGCAGTCATGTAGATATTAGTCATCTTAGAAGTGCCTTCCATCAGCCCTCAGCCCCATAAGCTCTGTGGCATGTACAATAACTGCATAACACTATAGAACAAATAGCTAGTTAGGTAGGCATTCTAATCCCCGTACTGGTAAATGTTTGTGTGGAAGTGTATATATGTGTATTTTATAGTATTTTGTGTCCTCTCCCACCCAGTACATCACCCATTGCCACACTTTACAAGGGCTGGTGATGTTCCTCACCTTAGAAGTACCTTTGCACAACTGTCACCCTATAAGCTCCATGGCATGTTCTATAAATGTGTACCACTGCAGTAGAAATAGATAGGTAGGGGTTATAAACTCAGTCAGGAAAATGTGTGTGCGTGTGTGTGTGTGTGTGTGTGTGTGTGTGTGTGTGTGTGTGTGTGTGTGTGTGTGTGTGTGTGTGTGTGTGTGTGTGTGTGAACAGTATCCTCTCAGTGGGTGGGTTGTTGTGTTTGTGTGAGAACCATATCATTGGGGGTTGGGTTTCACAACTTTTTGCTGTTGCCCACCCAGTACATGTCCCAGTGTCCACACTACAAGGCTCACAGTTGCCACCCACTCTAGAGGGACCTGTAGACACTCTGCAGCCCTATAAGCATTGTGCCATGTGCAATAACTGTGTGACAGTATGGGATAGATAACAAGATAGGCTGCCCATCTAATCCTTGGATATTGCTCCTCACTCAGGAATCATACACAAACACAGTCAGGTAGGGACCCACACCTACATCAGTAGGTGGCCTGCAAACTGGTTCACAGATAGAGCCCACAATGTGAAAGCAGTGGACCCCATCTCAGACTGCTGAACAGTCATGAGTGGAGTCCCACAGGTTGTGGACCTGGGTTCCCTCATGATTGGGATCCACACCTCTGAGGACTAGCCCAATACAAAGGCACCCTGGCTAACAGTGTTTGCAGATGAATTACAAGGTGGGTGGCATTATTCCACCACATGAGGTTGACATCCTATAAAAAGGCCTCTGAGACCTATGACTGTTGTCAGAACCCTGGACATATGCTCAATGCCATATGATGTGCCACCATCCCTCTTGGGTACAACATGGTTCCCATAAAGTAATAAATTGATGGTAGTCCACTGAACTCTGATGTTGTTATAACGGAACTGGGAACACAAGTTGACAGTGAGCTGTATGGTGACCACCACAGTGCCACTGTATTCTGAATGTCATATGATGTGTCACTACACCCGGGAATCCAGGAAGCAAAAGGACAGTGTTTCCCTGTACATACCCCTCAGTAGGCCATCACTGTGTACTATGCCCATTTACCATGTAACCCACTGGACACTAGCAACAACAGGAGGGTCTGCAAATGTACCTCACAAAGAGGATCGTAGGTACTACACACTTACCCCATATGGACAGACTGCAACAACTGCACTGAATCTCTGTCTCATATGGCCTACATAGGTGCGATCTCTGCCTGACATACACAGCCATGTCTGACCCAAACCTGTCAGGAATGCTACATCCAAGGACAACAGTCTGTCACACAGCATGCCCCAGATACCCAAACCCCATCTTCACAATCAATAGGACATGCTGGAAGAACAGGTGACCAGCCCAGAGACTGACCATGCCATGGAATAGATGCCACACACATGTCAAGTCTTGCATAGCACTGGCCCTCTACAAGAGATATCAGAAGGAGTGGATGGGGAATACAATACCCACCCTGGTGATCACTACAGTGACTATACACAGTACAAACACTGGGGAGTATTGTCAGGTGGCATGATGCCAGTGTTTTCCCATGGGCTAGCCTTGTAAAGCCTCCATGGCCATTTGCCACATACACACCTATGACTCTTTGAAACCATGGATCTCAGGACTGTCAGATGTGTGTGTGCATTAATGTGTTTGAGAGTGTTTGTGAATGTGTAAACATGTGGGTGAAAGTAGTTGGTGGCCTGTCTCACCCAGTACAAAAACTATTGCCATACCTTACAAGTGCTGTAGATGTTATTCACTGTATAGGTACCTTGGGACAGCTCTGTGGTGTGTGCGTGAACTGCATAACACTATAATACCAACAACCACATAGCTAGGGCTTCTAATATGAATCCTTGAAAATGAGTGTGTGTGTGTGTGTGTGTGTGTGTGTGTGTGTGTGTGTGTGTGTGTGTGTGTGTGTGTGTGTGTGTGTGCACGTGCATGCATGTGTGTGTGTGTGTGTGTGTGTGTGTGTGTGTGTGTGTGTGTGCGCGCGTGTGTGCATTTGTGTGTACAGCAGTGTGTACACTCATGTGTGACAGTAATATGAAAACTGTCACACCAACTACACCACCCATTGCCATACCTTACAGGAGCACGTGATGTTAATCACTATACATGCATTTGAGAAACACTACATAATATGAGCTCTGTGACCCCTGTGATAACTACCTAACATTGTACCGCCAATAACTAGATGGGTGGGGGTGTCAAACCCAGCACTGGCAATCGTGATCCTGTGTGTGTGTGTGTGTGTGTGTGTGTGTGTGTGTGTGTGTGTGTGGATGCACACAGTACTGCCATGTTGCTGCCCTATACAGGGTATGTTGTACAGCTGCAGACCATACATGGCAGGGTGTACAGTTCGGGTCTATATTAGAACACTGAACGTTCAAAATTTCGAGTGTTCTAATATTGAACCCTATGAATCGTAAATTTAAAACATCGAACATATAGAACAGCAAATTTATTCCTAGGGAAAAAAATTGCTGTTCTGAAACACATACACACAACACACGCACATCAATCAAACAGCAATCCACACACATACACCTAAATTCTTGCACCTAACCCTACACTAGACTATACATACACCACTAACTATCCACTTACCTTAACCCAAACCCTAACCCTAAGGTCCGTCACTATTGCACAGTCACCTCACCCGTGCCATAACCCTAACTCACCTACCCCACCCTAACCCTCATGTCCACACAATCGCACACTTACCTGAACCTGACCCGTAACTTTCCACCACAGCGCTGAAAATACCGAAGCAACAGAAACGGACAACTGAATTCTTTCCCTTGGAAAAAATTTGGTTTTCTGTTTTTTGATATTTTCAGCATTCACTGAAAATGGGTCGATATTAGAACACTTGAAATTTTGAACATTTGGTGTTCTAATATAGACTCTACAGTTCACAGTGTCTGGCCATATATATGGGAACTGGGCCGGCCAGAGGTTCCACTGGCACCACTAGCCCCAAGGTCAGAAGGAGTAATACCCCCTGATGCTGACAGTTGTCTGCTGGATCCACATCTATGTTGAGACTGGCCAGTGCCACGTGCGCATGTCCAGCTGCATTGTGGTGTGGACTGCACCCCCTGCATTTGTGCTGCTGGTACTGGCACTACAGGAGTGGGAGCAACATGTTGCATGGCCACGTAGACCTTCAGCTGTTCGTGGTGTTGTCCTATGTCCATGTGGCCAACGGCTAAGTTCCACCACATGCTCCAACACAGACATCCCACTGTCAAGGAGTGCCACCATCTTACCCAACCGTCTATCCATGACCTCAGCATAATAACAGTGGGCATCTGCAAGATCATGGATGTTGTCATGCATACAAGGAAGATTTGCCATCTGGACCCTGAGAGTCTGGTGTGATGTTCCATATGTGTCTGTGTCTCCATGACAGTCTGAAACATGCATCTGTTGGCACCTGTTGTGGCACTTCTGGCAGGACCATTATGGGCAGCAGTCCTCCTCCAAGCACCCCTGTCCATTTGCCTGTGTCTGACCTCACCTGTTATCCAGATATGGCTGGTGTCTACAGACACACTTGTCCTAGTCACCACACTTTCCTGTCCCATGCTAGCACCCGCCAACTCTCCCTGATCTATGGCCACTGGTGATGGGCATGTGTGGGCATTGTGAATGTGTGCAGGGATGGGGTGGACAAAAGTGTGATGCCAACAAATGGCACAGATTCAGCCCTGACAACCCCACCTGTGCCTCACTATGCCTATCATCATTGTCAGAACCTGCAGAGACACTGACATCAGTTTCCACGCAGGAGAAACCCTGACCCCCGTCGCCACCTGTGAGGGGAAGACAATATCTCAGATTTAATGCCTGTACAGTATGATTTACTTCCACAGACACACAAACACACGCACACACACACACACACACACACACACACACACACACACACACACACACACACACACACACACACACACACACAGTTACAGCTGAGGTGGCACAAAGATATTACACAGACCTCACATTACCCAACATTTGACATGCATAATGCATGGCCATCAACATCATGCATTTCAGCCATTCTTAAACCTTCTTCCTAACAATCTACATCTCTGTGATGCTTGAGTTGTGTTAGTATGTGACATCCCTTCCCCTAGAACACATTGCATCCATGTACACATTATTGCTGTGCACCTGTATAGCACACTGGCATTTACTGTAGATCACACCTCACAACTATACAAATCATTTCTGAATGTGTAGATGTCTAGCACATAAGTTTGCTCTGTTCCTCACAACCCCTATGTGTTTGTCTGACACATAACTGGGATGATATGAGGACTGATGTCACCAATTAATGACATACATTTGATTTTCACATCTCATCAGCAGCAGTGAATGTATGTGCAATCACATCCGGTTACAACAATGACCTTCTTAGCGTAACATGGATATGATAAGCATACACACCAGCCTCTTTTATGATATAAAATGAGACCACAGTACTGCATTTGAAAACATTACACACCTTATATGTGACATATTACCTGTGCAATCCAATCAAGAAACAGACAAATGTGTTAGTTGTAAAGATACTGAATGAGATGCATACAATATTGCAGTTGCATAACTATGAACACCCTTAAACCAATGCTTGATTGAAGTACTTGCTAATTGCACTACAGCAGTTACACTGCCTGGGAAGGGGCATATTAGCATGGCACATCTTGCCTTGTCATTATTTGAACAGTCTTCCCTACAAAGGCCCCCAACTCTGTAAGATTGCAAGGCCAGGGGGTTTCTATTCATGTTGAGCCTGGGCTTTGTGTGGCCCATTTCATAACCTTGATTGTGTTCAGATAGAGCTATTCTTAGCTAGCTTTGGATGTATGCTTCAGTTCATTGTTATGTTGAAAGCTGAAACTCTTCTCCATCCTCGGCCATATTGCAGATGCTTGACAGCTGTGGCACACACGTGAGTGTTATTTATAACTGTTCAGAATTCCCTCCAACATCTCTACAGGCCTAGTGCCAGCTAATTAACAGCAACCCTAATGCGGTACACTGCCACCATCAAGCTTCAACGTGTGTATGGTGGTCCTCAGGTGAAGTGAGGTGTTGCTTGTGCACCACGTGTAGCTTTAGGAATACTATCTGTAGGTTTGAACCTTGGTCCCATGATACCATTACACATTGCAGCACATGCCTTTGGGAGAATTGATGTTATGTTTGCCTATCTGTACACAGCCCGAGATGGTGTTTGGTGTGGATAAGTGCTTCTATCTACTGACACCTCTCTATAGGCCAGACTTATGCAGAATCCAGGCGATTGTTGTCACATGTACTACAGAAATAGTACTCGCCAGAGTCTCCTACAAGTCCCTCAGTGTTACTGCATGTCTCCTGGCAGCCTCCCCTGACCAGTTCTCAACATGTCTCATCATCTGTTTTGAAAGGACATCTGGTTCTTTTCAACAACACTGTTGTCCCATATTTAACCCACCTTTTGATGACTGTCTCCCCTGTGTTCCATGGTATATCCAATGTTGGGGAAACTTTTCCTACCCTACTCCTGACTGATACCTTTCCACAATGAGTTCTCTTCAATGCTTTGTAAGCTCTCTGACAAACATGTCTTTTGCTATAGCAGGCAACTGGATAAATGTCAAATATATCAAACTAGGACAGTTGAACATTATTTGGGGTAATCAGAGTCTTGTTAATTCATGACATTTGTGTAACCACAAAGAGAATCCTGTGATTACTGCAAGAGGTGCATCAACCAAGTAGTGGTTTATGTGTGTTCACATGTATACATCCAGTTTATAGTACATTTCTTATGTTTAATATTTACACCTCTAACTGATTTGTTTATTTGTCAATAGAATTGTGCAGATTATGGGTCACATT
Organism: Protopterus annectens; assembly: GCF_019279795.1. Taxonomy (NCBI): domain Eukaryota; kingdom Metazoa; phylum Chordata; order Ceratodontiformes; family Protopteridae; genus Protopterus; species Protopterus annectens. Next base: position 26,732,039 of record NC_056736.1, on the reverse strand, counting down.
CAAGGTGAGAAATGTTTTGACAAGAATTTATGTGGTCTCACTGTTGTATAGTACACAAACCTGGAATTTCAACAGGGGTGTGTACACTCTTGATATACACTGTATGTAGGTGTTCAGATAGCTGTTTGTGGTAGGCACGGACAGAGGGTCATAACACAATTGCACATTTCTCTGATTACAACCTGATAATCATGCCTATTCTACTACCAATAACAATATCATGGCAATGCAATAACCAGTACATTTAAGCATTGATGTCTGTTGTATGCACTGAAACTGATATTACACATAAGTAAAACATGCACAACTTATTTACATGCATAGATAAGTAAGTTGATTGCACAGTAAGCTTTGTTATCACAGTGGTAACCTGGAGGATGTCCCACATTCATATCTAGGCTAGTATGTTATGGTGTCATTATTAACAGACTTGACAATGGTTTGCCTAACATAACACAAGTCTATGTGTAAGTGAGTACAAATATCAGGCATACACATGCTTATGAGACTGTACAGTTGCATGGTTTGAACTCACTATGCATTTCAACACACAGTTCTGCAACAGTACTTTACTCTGCACATGCTCTGTATAGTTCTGTTATATTTACAACAGAAAATGTGTATCATAGTTATACGCACAGGTAACATACAGATATGTACAACATCCCAGTAGCTAGCCTAGCAGTGGCACAGTCAGTGGTGTTTAACAGACACTCCAGTAGTTGCTAAATGTCAGCTGTCTTTCCCTGGGGTGAGTCAGGAGCCTGCGCTGTGAGTATTGCTGTTATATGTTTTGAATACAGCTAGTTTAACAGGGTTTGTCTGAACATATTACGTCTGTCAAAGTTCTATGTCTGCATAGTTATCAACTGTAGAGCCATCCACATAATGGCCAGAGGTTTGCCTGTTATGTTTTTCTGTTCCCCAGACAGGTGTTGTCCTTGGCAAATCAGTAGCATACTCTGGTGATTGCAATCCGTAAAAGCTAACATTCATTTCTGTTTCTGACTTTATATCCCTCAGAAAAGATATGTTACAACAAACCCTGTAACACCAGCAACATTCTCAGTGTATAACAGCAATATTTCAAATATGGCCATGTGTTTGGACCTCTGTCACCCAATCATGTCAGACTTAGTCCAGATGTCATACAGTAGGAGTTTGACAGGTATATGGTCTATCATTATTTAGTGCTGTCATTCCTGCTCAGGGGAAAGGCTCGACAACATGTGGAAGTCTGTACATTCAAGAGGTTGGTTGGTGTATAGAGAATGTTCTTAGATGCCCTTGTAACATATTGTATGTGGGGGAGAGTAACAATTGTCTTAAAACTAGGCTGTTAGAACATGTGAGACATATTACTGATAAGAAAGAAAGAAGACAGTTCTATAGCTGTACATTTGAATGAATTTCACCATGGAGACAGTAGTGGGTTACAAGGTACTATTTTGGAAAATATTCTGTTTCTCAGTTTGATGAAACATTCATCAAAGAACAATTGCTATGTGCAGAATCAGTTTATATTTTTAAATGTGATACTTCATCCCCTAGGGGATTAATTGAATAGTGTAATTGGGAGGCTGTGCATGTAAATTTAATTAACTGTTAATTGCTTCTTGTATGTACAAGTATTTCTTGTAATGTTTTACTCCTTGAAGGCTTTGGCCAAGGCGTCAGAGTATAATAAACCTGTGTGAATTACTGGCTGGTTGTTTTTCTCTATACTATCATCAGTCATGTCAGTTTATTTGCTAAGAGGTCATTGTATGTCTGGCCATTGTGTATGACCTATCATGGTTTTATAGTAGTGTACTGTTCGCGTATTATATGGACTGTGGGGTAGGGGGCAGATATAAGTGTCATGGGTCCTTTTGTATCCAACTGTTCATGCTGCCCCTGTTATGGGTGGTCTATAAACATAATTATGTTTGTATGGGCATTTAGAGACATGTATATATATATATATATATATATATATATATATATATATATATATATATATATATATAGTTTCACTTCATAATCTCGAATGACTGAAATCTCGAAATTCAGTAACCCGAGACTATGAAGTCGAGCCATTCACAACACCAAAACTCACAATCCCGAATCACACAATAACAAGCATAAATACCCCATACACCACTTAACATACACAATATTCCACCCACAGCACACAAACCACACAACACTACACTACATATAAGCAGGTGGGCAAGCCTTCCTATGCCCTCCATACCCCCCTACTTATATATACCAACTCCGAGGTCACA